>NC_135957.1:11113229-11255729 GCF_053455715.1 Rhinoraja longicauda | reverse complement strand
GAGGTTATTTTAATATAACCGAGTCAGGTGTTGACGAATTATAGACTTCCAGTGCTGTGTAAACTAAACTTCAATAAATTTTGATTATACAATATGTCTGGTGGCAGATTGGAGAACTGGCATTTAAGTGGTTGCAGGAGTCAGAGAGAAACTTTCCACATTTGTAAGATGATATTTATAAGATGAATATCATTAGTGTCACACAAGGTACAATTTCAGAATAAATTTTGTGAAAGTGAATTTTTAAAAATTAATTCCAGATCAATGTCAAATCCCAAGTGGTAACTTTTCTACACTTGGTTCTTCGGATTTCATTTATTTTGGTAAGATGCAAACCAACGGCACGGTTTGAAAACCAGTCGGCAGTAAGGTCCTGCATCCAGCCATGATCTGACTTCGGCTCAGAGAGCTGTTGAAAGAATTGCTGCAACTTTGCAGAATGGACATTTAAGTATTCTTGGAATTCACAAACTATGTGGGTGTTTATCCATCTCTCTCGACTTTAGACTTTAGAGATACAGCGCGGAAACATGTCCTCAGGACCTCCGAGTCCGTACCAACTAGTGATCACCCCGTACACTCGCACAATCCTACACATTAGGGACAATTTACAATTTTTCCAAAGCTAAATATGCCTGCAAACCTGTGGGGCAGGCACCATCTCTACTGTAAACCTGCTAGGTTACTCCAGCACTCTGTGTCGACCCATCCTTTCTCTCCAGGGATGCTGCCTGACCCGCTGAGTTACTCCAGCACTTTGTGTCGACCCTTCCTTTCTCTCCAGGGATGCTGCCTGACCCGCTGAGTTACTCCAGCACTCTGTGTCGACCCTTCCTTTCTCTCCAGGGATGCTGCCCGACCCGCTGAGTTACTCCAGCACTTGGTTTCTATCTTTGGTATAAACCAGCATCTTCAGTTCTTTGCGCCTAAATTTTAGCTTCCTTATCCTGTCCACACAAGGAACTGCAGGTGCTGGTTTACAACAACAAAAAGACACAAAGTGCTGGAGTAACGCTGCAGTTAAGGCAGCATTGGTAGGCGACGCTTTGGGTTGGGACCCTTCTTTGGACTGGCTTCCAGTCTCTCAATCAAGAGTTCCCAACCTGGGGTAAATTCCGCCTACCATTATTGTTATTTGAAATTAAAATAATAATGGCAAAAACAGTTTTAATTTCCCCTTTGTCGGTTGAAGTGTGAACTCAAATTACTGAACGAAACAGGGTGGGGGTAAGTTTACTTTCGAAAGGTTGTCAGGGGTAAACGGGATGAAAAAGGTTGGGAACAAACCTAATTCCAAAAGCAACACATGGCTCTGAGGAAGGGTCCCGACCCAACACGTACGTCACCTATCGGTGTCCGACAGAGGTAATGCCTGACCAGCTGAGTTACTCCAGCGCTTTGTGTCAATAGATAATAGACAATAGGTGCAGGAGGAGGCCATTCGGCCCTTCGAGCCAGCACCGCCATTCAATGTGGTCATGGCTGATCATTGTTAAACTGTTTGATACAGTACGTTACACATGAGAACAAATCAATCAGTTATTGCCACCACAAGAATATAAGCCATCACCAAGCATTCCTACGCATCATTTAAACTCTCATTGGATTAAAAGAGGACATATGTCTTCAGTGTAATGCCATTTAAAGTAAGAACTTCCAATGATAGAGAAGTAGTACGATATAATTGTTGATAACAATAGACAATAGACTATAGACAATAGGTGCAGGAGTAGGCCATTCGGCCCTTCGAGCTAGCACCACCATTCAATGTGATCATGGCTGATCATTCTCAATCAGTACCCCGTTCCTGCCTTCTCCCCATACCCCCTGACTCCGCTATCCTTAAGAGTTCTATCTAGATCTCTCTTGAATGCATTCAGAGAATTGGCCTCCACTGCCTTCTGAGGCAGAGAATTCCACAGATTCACACCTCTCTGACTGAAAAAGTTTTTCCTCATCTCAGTTCTAAATGGCCAATAAGGTCTTTTAATAATAATAATAATAATAATAATGCATTTAATTTATATAGCGCTTTTCAAGATACTCAAAGACGCTTTACAAAGCAAACAAGGCATAAAAACAAACAATCAAACAAAAGATTTGTCCTGACGGAGAAGCGGCGAACAAATAGCGCCAGCGTCCTCTCACGTCAGGGTCCAGCAGTAGACAATAAAGAACACAAGACACACAATTACAATTTAACACAAACAACCATCACAGTGATTGCTCCAGGCACACCCTCACTGTGATGGAAGGCAAAGAAAAGTCTTATCTCCTCCTCAATTTTGACCTTATCCTGTCACCTGGCTGAAGCAAGCTTGGCTGATTACTTATGACCCAGGTGCCCTGGGTTCAGAGCAGGGCCGTCTTTACAGCATTATGGGCCCCGGGCAAAGCAGTGTACTGGGCCCCCACCGTTACTCTCCCCCACCCTCTTTTCCCTACCAGCCCCCCCCCCCCCCGTCGTGCCGGCAAAAAGCACTTACCGAAAAGCACTTAGCAATGGACTTAGGGTGCTACATTGTTGCGAAAAAGCACTTACAGATCACTGTGAGAAGCACTTAGGGATGGAAAAGCAAAGCACTTAGGGAGCTAATTGTTGCGAAACAGATCGCTGTGAGAAGCACTTAGGGATGGAAAATGTTGCGAAAAAAACACTTAGGGACCGAAAATGTTGCAAAAAAAGCACTTATTGAACCTACATTTTTAAAGTAGTATTTATTTATTGCAAGTCACTTAACATACACAGATCAGCATGGGGCCCCTATGCTCGTGGGGCCCCGGGCAAGTGCCCATCAGGCCCATGCGTTAACACGGCCCTGGTTCAGAGGTTGCACGTGGACCTGAGTATGACAGTGAGTCGGTGCTCTCAATCTGCCGCAATAATCCATGATTCTGCCTCCACCACCACCACCCCTAGCAATGCGTTCCAGGCCCCCACCCCTCTGTGTAAAAAAAAGCTTGCTCTGCACATCTCCATTAAACTTTCCGCCTCTTGCCTTGCAGCTATTCCCTCGAATGTTGGACGTTTCCACCCTGGGATAAAAGTTTCTGACTGTCTTCATTATACTTTAAAAGATAAACACAGCTTTATTATCTGCTGACAATAATGTTCTCTTCAAAGCAATATTATCTTTCGCTACCGTTGCATTTTCTGCCTGACATTAGACCTCAATTTAGAGGTACAGTGCAGAAACAGGCCCTTCGGCCCACCGAATCAATGCCGACCAGCGATCACTTCACACACTAACACTATCCAACAAATTAGGGACAATTTACAAATTTACTGAAGCCAATTTGTACGTCTTTGGAACGTGGGAGGAAACCGGAGCACCCGGAGAAAACCCACGTGGTCACGGTGGGAACGTACAAACTCCGTACAGACAGCACCCGTAGTCAGGATCGAACCCGGGTCTCTGGCACAATAAGGCAGCAACTCTACTGCTGCACCACCGTGCCAGACCCATTAACCCACTAGATGGACATCCGTAGGGGAGTAGAGAAGAGAGAGCTGTGCTGATGGATTGGGATGACAGTAGGTCAAGGTGGAGCTCAATGGAACACGAACACTGAGCATAAGATTGATGGGCCGAATGGTCCATCCAACGGGATCCTGCAGTGTTCTCTTCCACACGGATCGACATGTTGATCTTTCAATGCATTTAATTAGTTCCAACAGGAATATCGTGCAGAGGAGTGAATTGATAGAGCTGGTTGGTTGACCATTGGCCCCTGTCTCAGGTGGAGATTGAACACACAGCGGGCTGCAGTCACATTCACCTTAAACACGCTGCTGTTTCTCTTTCAACAATGCCTTCTGGCTGTGCTAATTTTAACATCCTTCCTTTGAGTTTATTCAGATTCTAAACGAAAGTAAACAGCACAATTTCTCGACGCCTACCCATTGAGCAAAACTGCCTGTGCTGCTTAATTTGGAAACCTTAACAAGGTCTCTACGCCAGGAAATAGACACAAAGTGCCGGAGTATCTCAGCGGGTCAAGCAGTATCTCTGGAGAAAAGGAACAGGTGACGTTTCGGGGCGAGACCTTTCTTCAGACTTCACCAGTATAATAGCTTTGGTAGGTTCTCCCCCCAAACCCCCCACAAACCCTCACGCACACAATCTTGTCCATGTTATTCTTCTCAAACACAACTCAGATTTAGATTCTAATTAAGGAACACGTAACTAATTTATTTATCATCCTGAGGCAAGTCATTACATGGCCCGGTGACACAATGAGGGAAATTTTCAATTTTAATCGAGGCCAATCAACCTACAAACCCGTGCGTCTTTGGAGTGTGGGAGGAAATCGGAGCACCCCGAGAAAACCCATAGGGTCATAGGGAGAAAGTACAAACTCGGTACAGGCAGCACCCGTAGTCAGGATCGAACCTGAGTCTAAGGCACCATGCCATCCCTGATATAATGGTATACCAGCTCCACTGCGCCACCCCTGGTGTAATGGTGGTATAACAAACGTTACGGTCAACCCAGTGAGCTTAAAGGGAGTGCTATAGATGGGGCTCCAGGTGAATTGGAAGGGAGAGCGAAATGGGGTCCCCAGTGAGTACAGTAGATGAGGACCTGGTCTTTAAAGGGAGAGGAACCATGATCACTACGGATGGGGCCTTGGTGAGTTTAAAGGGAGGAGGGAACCATGGCCCCAGTGAGTGCGGTCGATGGGGCCCTGATGAGTTTAATGGGAGAGAGTAACAGGGCCCTAATTAGCCCAGCGGATGGGGAGCCACAACAATGTAGGCCTCACATAGTGTTGTATTCCAGTTACATCTCCTGCCTGTATCCCACCTGGTATCAAGCCTGTAAACACCATATCGCTATCTAACTAATTACTCCCTGACACAGAACAGATTCCCCACCATTGACTCCATGTACATTTCTTGTTGCCTCAGGAAAGTAACCAAAATAATTAAAGACTTGTCCCACCCCGGTCATTCCTTCTTCTTCCTGCTCCTGTCCGACAGAATGTACAGAAGCCCCAAAAGCGTGCACCACCAGACTCGTCCCACCCCGGTCATTCCTTCTTTTTCCTGCTCCTGTCTGACAGAAGATACAGAAGCCCCAAAAGCGCGCACCACCAGACTCAGGAACAGCTTCTTCCCCTCTGTGATCAGGCTTCTGAATGGTTTAGTTTAGAGATACAGCATGGAAACAGGCCCTTTCGGCCCACCAGGTCCGCGCCGACCAGCGATCCCGGCACATTAACACTATCCTACACCCGCTAGGGACAATTTTTACATTTACCAAGCCAAATAACCTACAAACCCGCACGTCTTTGGACTGTGGGAGGAAACCAAAGATCTCGGAGGAAACCCACGCAGGTCACGCGGAGAACGTACAAACTCCGTACAGACAGCGCCCGTAGTCGGGATTGAACCCTGGTCTCTGGTGCAGCATTCGCTAGCAACTCTACCGCTGCACCACCGTGACCGCCCTATAAAGTTCTTCCATAAACTGGTGTACTGTCCGATTCACCTTTATGCCATTGTGGACATTGGACTTTATCGATGGAACTGATATGCTACAATTCTTAGAACCATGTTCTGCACTCTGTACCTCCCCTATTGCTCTACCTATTGTACGAGTTTGAAATGAATGTAACTATGTATAGCATTTTCTGATCAGATTGAATAGCATGCAAAGCAAAGCTTTACGCCGTACCTTGGCGCACGTGACAATAATAAACTTAAACCTCTCCATCTTGGACATCCTAGACCACTATCATCAAGAAGGGACATCATCTACACTAGCATGGTGGCGCAGCAGTAGAGTTGCTGCCTTGCAGCGAATGCAGCGCCGGAGACTCAGGTTCGATCCTGACTACGGGCGCCGTCTGTACGGAGTTTGTACGTTCTCCCCGTGACCTGCGTGGGTTTTCTCCGAGATCTTCGGTTTCCTCCCACACCCCAAAGACGTACAGGTATGTAGATTAATTGGCTGGGTAAATGTAAAGATTGTCCCTAGTGGGTGTAGGACTAGTGTTGGTGTGCGGGGATCGCTGGGCGGTGCGGACCCGGTGGGCCGAAGGGCCTGTTTCTGCGTTGTATCTCTACGTCGACAAACCATCTGGGTAGGGTCAGTGTAACTCCCGACCACTGTACCTGTGCAGTCTCTTACCAGGGTGCAGAGGAGATTCGCTGGGGTGGAGTGCTTCACCTATGAGGGGAAACTGGACAGGATGGGTTAGTTTTCATTGGAGCGGATGATGCTGAGGGAAGACCTCACAGTTCTGCACACTCCAATTGTATAGCTAACTCCCCAGCTAAATGATCATGATCAGAAACTTGGTCCACCAGTTCAGTTTCATGCTCATCTTCTTGCACTGAGCTTGGACTGGCCCTTCGTTTAATTTAGTTTAGTTTAGTTTAGAAACACAGTGTGGAAACAATGTAGGAAGGAAACTGTAAACAATATAAGAAATGAGAAAAAGAAGTTCCAGTGTGTGGGAATATTAGGAGAAAAGTAGACAACTGCAAAATGTAGATGTGTAGGAAGGAACTACAGATGCTGCTTAAAACTGAAGATAGGCACACCAAGCTGGAGTAACAGCAGATCTGACAGCATCTCTGGGGAACAGGAATAGGTGATGCTGTCTGGCCTGCTGAGTTACTCCTGCTTCGTGTGTCTATCTCCGAAACGTAGATGTCTCGAGAAGAAAAGGTGAGCGAGTAAAATAAAACAGCAATGACTGTTGCGTACATTGAAATAAAGATTCAAGAGAAGATAGATCAGAGAGGATGATATAGTCATCCTGTTGGAATGGGTGATGAGAGGGGCAGTCCCACTTCAGATGAGATAAAGGGCCTGTCCCACATAAGCATTTTTTAAGTGACTACCGGCGACTAGGCTGTCGCGACACGGTCGCCGGGGTGTCGCCTGTATGGCCTCCAAAGAATCATAACATTTTTCTGGTCGCCGCTGGATTTTGAGATGTTTAAACATTTTCAGCTGACTGTTGGTTTGACGCCAATGATCGTAGCTTGACGTCTCCTGGCGTAGGTGGTGTCGTAGGTTGTCGCCTGGTGATGTAGGTTGTCGCCGGGGCTGACTTTGGTAAATTCCATTGGCGAACACCTATGTCAACCCATGTCAACCGGTGACAGGTACCGGCGTCAAAACCGGAGGCCAAAATGACGTGAATTGTCTTCAGTTGTCGCCGACAGGGTTGTAGCTTGTCGCGGGTGGACGTAGGTTGACTTCAGTTGTTGTAGGTTGTCATCTGTGTTGTCGTAGGCACGGTCGTAGGTGGACGTCCTAAGTTGCGACGATTGGGTCGCCGGTTGTCGGTAGCTTGACGTTGACTAGGTGGTAGTTTGTTGTAGCTTGTCGTGGACATTGTCGTGGGGGGGGGCTCCAGTCGCCGGTTTTTCGGCCACCTGCTACGACTATTGCAGTCACCGGCAGTCGCCTAAATAATCGCCTAAGTAGGACAGGCCCTTTAAGACAGTGAAGCTGAGAGAAATCACAGTGGACAGAAGTTGGAATCAAGAAGCAGCTGATCGATGAACAAACTGCAACTTTCTTCACTGCGTTATGTATGACAAGAGCATGAAAAATTCAAAAGATCCTTTCCTTCTGCGGGGATATTTGAGTACAAAGGAAATAAAGAAAAGTTGTTGAGCAGAAAAGCTGTTTGGCTGCAAGATGGACCAAGTTAAATCAAATAGATCAGCCATGATCACATTGAATGGTGGTGCTGGCTCGAAGGGCCGAATGACCTACTCCTGCACCTATTGTCTATAAAATTAAAATTAAAATCTCAGAATAGATAATAGTGCTTGGAAATTTACACCCCTCCGACCAGTCTGACTGACTCCCTGATTACATTTTATCTCTGTTTGCTTTGTTGTCACCTTCTCCGAGCTAACAATGATCTGTTCTACATTTTCCTTGACCTTCATCTTTTTCGATGTCTTGTCGTTTTGACACCTTTCTTATCGCTGTGTCTCCCTCTCCCCTGACTTTCAGTCCGAAGGGTTTCGACCCGAAACGTCACCCATTCCTTCTGTTCAGAGATGCTGCCCGTCCCGCTGAGTTACTCCAGCATTTTGTGTCTGTCTTGTGTAAACCAGCATCTGCAGTTCCTTCCTACACATAGATAATAGAGGCGACTTTTCAACAGAGCATTGAAAAGAAATTGCTTTAAAATTCATAGAGCAGCATCTTAATTAATTATTAAAGAGAATAAAGAAATTGTGTGACCATTACTGCCATGGGGAGCTGAACATTATTAGACTTCTGGAGATACAGCGCGGAAACAGGCCCTTCGGCCCACCAAGACCAGTCCGACCAGCGATAACTCCAAACACAAGTTCTATCCTACACACTTGGGACTATTTAAAGAAGCCAATTAACTTACAAACCTGTACATCTTTGGAGTGTGGGAGGAAATCTGAGCTCCCGGGAAAAAAACCCAAGCGGTCTCAGGGAGAAGGTACAAACTCTGTGCAAACAACAACCCCAGTCAGGGTCTCTGGCTCTGTAAGGCAGCAACTCTACCGCTGTGCCACTGTGTCACTCAATTATCATGTAATACAGGATAAACATAAAACATGAAATATTACAGGCACATGAACAGGCCCTTCAGTCCACCATGTCTATGCCAAGTTAAACTAATCTTCTCCTTCACTTTGTGTCCTTTTGTGCATTAACCAGAATCTGCAGTTCCTTTTTTCTACATAGTTGGTCTGGGTTTGGGTCAAGATTTAATCTAATACTCAAACAAATGTCTCACGCCCATCCAGTTGAAGTGCAGACCTGCCTTGGCTGTCAAACCGCTAAGAGTGTGATTTACAATCACCAAGTATTGCATTAAAGCCATTGCATGCACATTTATTTCGTGAAAATCCGTCCGCTCTTCAGAGTGACACATATCACAATATCTATCATTCTTTTAACTCGGATATGTGGGCTTTGTCACTCAATGAGAGTGACATTCGGCAGCTCATCTGAGACAGAGTCTGACCATGGATTGATTGATCCTCGGGTTAACTGGGCCTTGCAACATTGGGGTGAAAATCCGAGAACAGAATCAGATCACCTTCACTTTAAAGATATGAAGAATTTCTCCAAGTCTCCTTGCCAGACCTCTGCAGCCCTCAAACCTAAAAGCATCCTCTCTTTTATTGGAGATAGAGAAGGGTACCTCCTGTAAGGAATTGATGGGAAAGTGGGATAGCAGGTAGGAAAGAACTGCAGATGCTGGTATGTACAAGTGCTGGAGTAACTCAGCGGGTCAGGCAGCATCTTTAAAGATTGCTGGCCCTGATTTGTTCTGGCCTTTTACTACCACCAGTTTCACCCCTCCCCTCTCTACTTTCAGTCTGAAGAAGGGTCCCGATCCGAAACATATAAGATTATTAAGGGATTGAACACACTGGAGGCAGGAAACATGTTCCCAATGTTGGGGGAGTCCAGAACCAGCGGCCACAGTTTAAGAATAAGGGGTAGGCCATTTAGAACGGAGATGAGGAAAACCTTTTTCACTCAGGGTTGTAAATCTGTGGAATTCTCTGCCTCAGAAGGCTGTGGAGGCCAATTCTCTGGATGCTTTCAAGAGAGAGTTAGATAGAGCTCTTAATGATAGCGGATTCAGAGGGTATGGGGAGAAGGCAGGAATGGGGATACTGATTGTGGATGATCAGCCATGATCACGTTGAATAGCGGTGCTGGCTCGAAGGGCCGAATGGCCTACTCCTGCACCTATTGTATATTGAAATATCACCCATCCTTTTTCTCGAGAAATGTTGCCTGACGCACTGAGTCACTCCAGCCCTTTGTGTGTATCTAGTGCAGCGTTTCTCAAACTGGGGTTCCCCTGAACCTTAGGGTTCCGCTAAAGGTCACGTGGGGTTCCAAGAGAAATAGTGATAAATAGACTAATCATATGTAAATGCATTTTGAGTCTTTTTTTTTCTTCTTTTTTTTAGAGATACAGCGCGGAAACAGGCCCTTCGGCCCACCGAGTCCGCACCGCCCAGCAATCCCCGCATATTAACACTATCCTACTCACACTAGGGACAATTTTTACATTTACCCAGTCAATTAACCTACAAACCTGTACGTCTTTGGAGTGCGGGAGGAAACCGAAGATCTCGGAGAAAACCCACGCAGGTCACGGGGAGAACGTACAAACTCCGTACAGACGGCGCCCGTAGTCAGGATCGAACCTGAGTCTCCGGCGCTGCATTCGCTATAAGGCAGCAACTCTACCGCAGCGCCACCGTGCCGCCCAATTTTGTGTTTAATTTCATATTCGTAATTTTATTATTCACGTACGGCATATTCTTGGAAAATTCTTGGGTGTTATAATAAAGTATTCAACCTGTTATATCATTTAAAAGTATATTAATCATAGGGAATATATTTAGCGACGTCTATACAGCGCCAGTGTGAAACGGCCTTTAGTGGTCAGTGGACAGGAGCTGTACGTGACGGATTTGTGTATCACCAAGTGACTCACTTGAGTACAGACGCATGCACGGTCTCCATCAGTCCTGCCTGTGCTTCCTGGCGTCCAGGTACAGTCACTCATTCATTCACCAACGTTATTTAGTAATTTTTGCCCATCATTTCGGGATGTTATATGAATTTCCTTATGAGGTCTCTTGAACAAGCAGTTCTCAGAAAAATATATTATGTTTACCTCATGAACTTTAAGTTTATGAAAGAGAAAGAAAGAGATTAATAAAGATATATAATAATTTTTATGCAGGGGTTCCCTGAGACATGAAAATTATTTCAAGGGTTCCGCAAGGGTAAAAAGGTTGAGAAATGCTGATCTGGTGTCAAGTGGTGATCGATGGTCGACGTGGACTTGGTCTGTTTCCATGCTGTAACTCTAAACTAAGCTCAAATAAACACATCTACATCTTGGAAAGTGCAGAGAGACAAGATAGTGGCTGAATACTGATAATGGACTCCAACATGCTGGGAAAAATCAATTGGCAACATTTAATAGTCACATTTCCAATGCATTAGTGGGGATGTTGGACATATCACAATATGCACTGGTTGATTTGAAACAAGATGTAATGGCTCTCCTTTGCACAAGACGACAGCAAAACTGTCATCTCTTCTGATAATATTGCAGCCACTTGCACACAGCAGCGCATTGTAATTGCACTCAGCAATGGTCTGTACTCTCTGAAGGTGATCTTTGAAATGTAACAGGAACTTTGCACTTGTGTGTTTCAGCTCAAAAGACTCCAACGTTGCAGTGATCCATTCCAATTGCTGGACTCTGCAACATGGAAACTGCTGAAGTGGAGAAAGTACCTTCAAGAATACTCATGTTACAGTTGCTGCCCCTTGCCTCAGGTGTAAGTTTTGAGGAGTTTTCCCTCATTCTACAATCAACAAAACCAAAGAGCTGCAGTTTGGACATTTTATACGGGACTGGGGCTGATAGCAGAGAAAGGCTGCGGTCAGTTTTTAACAAGGGATGTCACAATCAGTGGGTCCCAAGATGGCCGCGGGACCTCGTGACCAGCCACAGCCCAGTCTCTAGGTTTCTGCAAAGTCACGGCCAGAACAATAGATAGATATTGGCCGTGCAGAAACCCGCGAAACCAGGTCGAAGTCCAGACACTGGGGCGCTGACATCAGCATACTCACAATGCCCCAAGCCGACCTACACAGTTAATCTCGTTAAGGGGGCACAATAGCCCATAGAAACCTACCTGGCCGGTGATGGGAAACCAGTTAAACCCATCACCTCTTAACAAGAAACAAATTAACAGACCGTCTAGTCATCACCGGTACTCCCGGACATAACGCAGAACAAAGAGAAAGCTCGAAACCCATCTTTGAAGCAAAAAGACCCCGAGATCTGGCGGGAGATAGGACGGGTCAGGATTAGAATAACTGGCCACGATTTTTGGGTTTTAGACAGACAGGAAGACAGGAAGACAGGAACACAGGAAAACACAGACACAGCTTCAGTCACTGAACGAATAATGAGACTTGTGGAGAGAGAGAGAGGACACAGGACAGCGCTTGAAGTTCATGGTGGCTAGTGTGAGGCACACTCCGGCTGGAGTCCCTGCCACGTGGAAAGAAAAAGAAAAGGACTCAGACCCAGAGATGAAAGTTGAGAGCAGTTAAGGGCTCACAAGTTTAAGTGTGGGCTGAAGGAAAGCAGTAGAGAAAAAGGCTGCACGATTAGAGATCGGCTAGACAAGTGCCGGTCTGGCCCAGAAGGCCCGGAAGGCAGCGTAGTCGGGTGCGCTGAGCGGAGGCGATCGCGAACGAGAACGACCCCTGGGCAAGGTGAACCCCGGGACCACCCGAAAGGCCGAGACGACCGCCGACGACCCTTCCACAGCTACCTAATCGGAGGAAGCAGCACGACCAGCCAGTAACCCCAATAATAGCCCCATGGTGAGCATGTACCCCGGTCCTGCACATCCTGGACATAGTGTAGTGTAGAGGGGAGGGTGGTTTTTATTAACATGGGTGTACGTGAATATGTGCTGGCCAATTTTACGATGTGTCGTACGTTCCCCATCTTACACTCAAGTATTGTATCATAGTTATTGCGTTTATGATTCAGAAACAAGAACTGTAATTATGCATATGTCTTATAGAACTGTGTCAAAGTATTCATGTACCATAGTCCCAACCGCTCAATAAAAGCTTTTCCGTTTAAACCCTGGTCTTCAAATCTGGTCTGGTTACATTTTCTGCACTATCAACACTCCTGCATCTAAGTCCAGTGTCTAGAACCGTAGGGGGTGAGTGGGTCGAGCCACTCACGGGGAACCAGTGTGCGCGGCCTGGTCGAGGGACCAGAGCAAGGCACAGGGACCTTAGGTCGGGCGAAAGCTCGGCGCAGAAACCCCTTACACAGGAGCATGTTGGTGGGCAGTTCAGTGGGAGCTGTATTTCTGTGTCTAATCTGCACCTTCAAGGGCGGTATGGTGGCGCATAGCAGTAAAGTCGCTGCCTCACAGCGCCAGAGACCCGGCCTCGATCCTGACTAGGGGTGCTTGTCTGTACGAAGCTTGTACGTTCTCCCTGTGACCCGCGTGGGTTTTCTCCGGTTTCCTCCCACACTCCAAAGACATAGAGGTTTGTAGGTTAATTGGCTTGGTGTAAATTTAAAATTGTCCCTCGTTTGTGTAGGGTAGTGTTAGTGTGCGGGGATCACTGGTCAGTGCGGACTCGGTAGGCCGAAGGGCCTGTTTCCGCGCTGTATTTCTAAACTAAACTAAAACTAATTGAACGAGCACTCTGTTCGATGGGCGGCCACATCCTAAAACTGATGTGGAAAGTGGTATCATAGGTAAATAGGGTGGTCAGAAAGGCTCTTGACACATTGGCCTTCATCAGTCAGAGTATCAAGTATAGAAGTTGGGAGGTCATGTTACAGTTGTGTAAGACAGTGATGAGGCCACATTTAGAGTATTGTATTCCGTTTTGGCCACCCTTTTCTAGGAAAGATGTTGACAAGCTGGAAAGGGTGCAGAGAAGATTTACAAGGATGTTGCCAGGACTCAAGGGCCTGAGCTCTTGGGAGAGGTTGAGCAGGCGAGAACTCTATTCCTTGGATTTCAGGAGGATGAAGGGTGATCTATGGGAGGTGTACAAGATCATGAGAGGCATAGATAGGATGGACAAACCAGAGTAGGTTCAATCTGGTCCTCGGGTATTGTCCATTTGGATTCTGCACGATCTGCCTGAGACCGTGGGGGTTTCCCATGGTTTCCTCCCACATCCCAAAGACATGCGGTTTTGTGGGTTAATTGGTCCTCTGTAAATTGACCCCAGTATGTATTGAATGGATGTGAAAGTGGGTTAACATAGAACGAGTGTGAACAGGTGATCGATGGTCGGCGTGGACTCGGTGGGCCAGAGGGCCCGTTTCCAAACTGTATCTCCAAACTAAACTAAACTTCTGGACCTTTTTGCTCATCAGCATGTGATTTTTTCAGTACAGCTGCTGCCTCAGCTTTGGCCACTGGGTCAGGGGAAAGAAATGGAAGGAATGGCATTTGGACTGCCACAGTTAGCTCAAAGCATTATTAATTGTTGGGCTACCTGTTAGATTTTGCAAAGGTCCGCAATTTCCTCTTCAAAATGATACAAACTCCATGACGACTTGCGTGATAACGATTCGAAAATGTGAAATGTGAATTTCAAAGTGTAATGGGGCGTACTTTGTGATGGTTAAAAAGGCATTACCACCTTCGTCCTTCCATCGTACTTATATCCCAATTAGCTCTCAGCTGGGAAGATGCAGTGCATTAGGGTCATAGAGCCATCCAACATGGAAACAGGCCCTTCAGTCCAACTTGCCCCATCTACACCAGTCCCACCTGCCTGCGTTTGGCCCATATATCTCCCTAAACCTGTCCTATCCATGTGTCCAAGTATTTGTTACGAGCTGATAACATTTCCTTGTGTCAAACGTAACACACAGAGTTGCCTAAGTTTGAAACAAAAGGACACAAAGTGACAGAATAAATCCGCAAGACAGGCAGCACCTCTAGAAAACATGGATAGGTGATGTTTCAGGTCAAGACCTTTGAAGAAAGAGCCTAACCGGAGATGTTACCCATCCATGATCTCCAGACATGCTGCCTGACTTACTTTATGCATTTACCCGATCTCTTGTGTCCAGCATGTTGTGTCCATTTTGTGTGTTAATCAGCCTCTGCAGTTCTTCTTATTCTAAACTGTTCAAGTTCCTGAAATGAAAATACTTTCGGTGCTCAATTGACAACATTTGGCAAGTGGCTATTTTTCCACCTGATGTGCAATTTGTTCTCGACAGAACTAACATTCATTGAAGCACAAGAAGTATTACACCACAAGAATATGATTGAGAACAATAACTCAATAATGTCTCAGTTTGTATCTTTCAAAATGGATGAGTGGTGATCTAATAGAGGTGTACAAGACCATGAGCGGAATAGATCGGGTAAATGCACAAAGTCTTTTACCCATAGTAGGGGAATCGAGAACCAGAGGACATCGGTTTAAGGACAGGGGGAAAGATTTAATAGAAACCTGAGGGTGGTTTATATACAAAGGGTGGTAGGTATGTGGAATGAGCTGCTAGACGAGATAGTTGAAGTAGGTACTATCACAACATTTTAGAATCATTTGGACAGGTTCATGGTTAGGATAGGTTAAGAGGGGCATGGGCCAAACACAGGCAGGTGGGACAAGTGTAGATGGGGCATGGTGGCCGGTGTGGGCAAGTCGGGCTGAATGACCTGTTTCCACGCTGTATGACTCTTTGAGTATATGTCTAAAATACTCTGCATCATTTTCTGTGGAAGCTACGCTGTGACGTTTAATTTTCCTATCCACATTTTAACAAATAATTGCGCAGATCTGAAGATCTCTGATCTATTTTACTGCAAAGATAGACTGCAAAAATAATATAACCTATCCTTGCCAATGACCTCAATGGCAGCCAAGTATACCCAGCCTCACACAGATTAGACTTACAAATTGGAATGAGACAATGATTTTATTCAACTGTGTAAACCTGACATTTTCGTTGGCATCAGAGTAATACATGAGATATTTTTAGATGTTCAATTAACATTGATGTTGGATGAAGAGGGAGGAAAACAGTGAGCCCTGAGCACAAAGGCGATGGTCAAAAACACCGTTCAAGCTCAGTCAAACCCCATGTTACCGATGATCATTGCTTCATTTGATGTGGATGCTTTGTTAACTCCAAAAATAACCTTTAATCAGAATAAGGGAAAAAAGGTACAGGGGCCTGAAAACAGTTATGTCCAGGTTCAGAAGCAGCTTGTTCCCCACAACCATCAAGTTGTTAAAACCTACAACCTCCAAATAGGCCCCAAACGATGTAGACAGGCATTATTTTGACTTCGCACTCATATTTATTTGTTCTGTCTATCTATCGGTCTATCTTCATTTAAATCGATATATATAAAAATATAAAAATACATACACATATATATACAAACACACACATTTAGACAAAAAGAGTTTTTTATATATTGAAACAATTTTTGTTGTTGTTCATTATGGGTTTTACAAAGTACCATACATATCTGTCGTGCTGTCGCAAGTATGAATTTCATTCTCTTTCCCAACTTTCACCACACTCTTGACTAAAAAATATATGCAAAATAAAAGCTGTGCAAAAACTCATACATTCTCAGCATCCATACATTCGGTACGGTCATACTCGTCTTTAAACAAAGCATCCTTGCCACGCATGTGACCTCCCTGGATGTGATATCCCTTCCCTTGTTTGGGAGTATCCCCACTGGACTCTGCCCCTAATGTCCAGCAGTAGATGGACCCTAGATGGTGGTCCTCCCCCACAGAGCCTTGGCATTGGCTGCACCGAGTTTCGGCACGTGCTGCTGCTGAATGGAAAGGGCCAATTGGCAACATTCCCTGACGGACATCTCACTCTGCTGGGAGACCAATTCACCGAGATGGTGACCTTCCAGCAGCACTTAATATCCGTCTCCGAATGTGTCCCTGGGAACAGCCCGTAAACCAGCGAGTGCACTGTTTCAGAGATGTTCTGTATTTTTTTCCGTGGATGTTACTTGGTAACTTTCAACATAAGAAGCAACAGTGGAGCGCAATATTTGTTCAGCTGCAATCCCAAGTTTGCCTTTCCACCATTGTTCTAAGCTGTTTCAAAGGTGATACCCAATGCAGTAAATGAACAAATGTTTGCAGTTCATTGCTGAGAGACTGTGAGTCATCAGAGATGTAAACTTGCAAGTGTGCTTACTTGAACCATATGCACAAAGGAGCTCATTTTTCCTGGAGGTTCACACTCCAAAATAAATGTTCGGTCCATACAGCTGAAAAAGGGATGAGAATATTTCAAGGTGGTTCAAATTGAGATTGAAGAACTGCCGACCAGTTAGTTTAATCTTGTCGACACAGAGACTTCCATAAATAATCATCAAGGATGATTCGGGTAGCACGGTGGCGCAGCGGTAGAATTGCTGCCTTCCAGAGCCGGAGACCCGGGTTCAATCCTGACTACGGGCGTTACCTGTATGGAGTTTGTATGTTCTCCATGTGACCGCGTGGGTTTCTTCTGGGTGCTCCGGTTTCCTCCCACATTCCAAAGACTTTAGACCTTCAGACTTCAGAGATACACTTTAGATAGACTTTAGTGAAACAGGCCCTTTGGCCCACTGAGTTCTCGCTAACCAACGATCACGCCATACACTGGCACTACACGAAAACGCTAGGGACAATTTTACAATTTGCAGAAGCCAATTAATCTACAAACCTATGTGTCTTTGGAGTGTGGGAGGAAACCAGAGCACCTGTAGAAGACCCACGTGGCCACAGGGAGAACGTACAAACTCCGTACAGACAGCACTCAGAGTCAGGATACCATAGTGGTATCTCAGCTGCACGGAGGCAGAAAGGAAAGCTCTTCAGCGGGTAGCCCATAGAGCTCAGAGGACCATCGGAACACAGCTACTAGCCTTGGAGGGCATCTACAACACACGATGCCTCAGAAATGCCACCAGCATCCACAAAGACACTTCACACCCCTGCAACAGTCTATTCGAACTCCTTCCATCGGGCAGACGATACAAGGCATTCTACCCTGGCACCTCCAGACTCAGGAACAGATTCATCCCCAGGGCCATAGCTGCTATGAACCGGTCCTGCTGAGCCGGATGGTCACTTCGCACAGTGAACCGGCACAGATCTACTTGCACTTTATTCTGTTTTAAAACTATTCTAATTTGTTTCATTGGGTTGTTTAAATTAATACTGACTAGCTAATTAATTTCTTGCATCGTATGGGAGGCGCATTCTCAATCTCGTTGTACCCCTGTACAATGGCAATAAAGATATATTGTATTGTATTGTATTGTAAGGTATTGATAGAACCCGGGTCTCTGGTGCTGAAAGGCAGCAACTCTACCGCTGAACCACTGTGCCGCCCTGAACGTACAGGTTTGTCGGTTGATTGGTCCTTGGTAAAATTGTAAATTGTGCCACTCTGCCACCCTTAGTTCAGAATTTTACTTTAAATCCGCAGGCTAGATTTAGATCCTCAGTGTGGGGATAGGGTTTGGGTTTGAAGAAGAATCTTGACCTGGAACGTCATTTATCCACGTTCTCCAGAGATTCTGCCTGACCTGCTGAGTTACCCCATCACTCTGCGCCTCATTGTGTATACACAATCCTCGCACTGTGCAGTCTCAAAAACTGATTTGGAATGACAACCAGATTATCTTTTGATGAGCATGAGTTCAGGGATTAGTGTTTGCCAAGACACGAGGAAAATTCCCAAGCCATCAGATCTTTTGTACTAATTTAAGAACAGATGGGACCTCAATTCAACATCTCACTTGAATGTAGCCTCCTCAGCTTGTGCTACATCTGTGCCCAATTCTCTTGAACTCCAGCACCACAATTTAATTAAATTCCCTGATAATTTTTCAATTCAAATAGATAAATCAACGAATCTCCCTTCAACATCAAGTAGATTTTTAGGCGGCACAGAGTCACAACAGCCTGACAGCGTGAGAGACTGTATGGAGTTTGTGCATTCTCCCTGTGACCGTGTGGGTTTTCTCCGGGTGCTTCGGTTTCCCTCCACATTCCAAAGACGTGCAGGTTTGTAGGTTAATTGGCTTTGGTTAAGTTGTAAATTGGCCCTAGTTTGTAGGAAAGTGCTAGCGTATGTGGTGATCGCTGTTGGGCATGGACTTCAGTGGGCCGAAAGACCCTGTTTCCACGCTGCATCTCCAAAATCTAATGTCAAAGGTCAGGAAGATAGTGTGAGGATTGTCTGCTATAACTGGACTCTACCTTGCACTAAACATTATTCCCTTTACCATATATCTGTACACTTGGATAGCTCGATTGTAATCATGTATTGTCTTTCCGCTGATTGGTTAGCACACAGCAAAAGCTTTTCACTGTACCTCAGAACATATGACAATAAACTAAAATGAACTAAACTTATATTTTGACACAATGTCTGTTGTACCCATTTGCTCTGCAAACACTTCCTTACCTGCTGCACATTTCCAGCGCTTATTTATTACAGAGCCTCAGTATTTTGTACTCCAGAGGATATTATACATCTGAGTATTTCGACACATGTCTAGCCTTAAGTGAGGTTTAACGAGAAAAACCCTGGAGATATTCATATTTTGTTCACTCTGGTGGAAAATGACAACATTCCTCAACTACGTAATAATTAGGTAGATGTATTATCGGGAAGTCTCAAATCTGCGCCCAAATAGGTCTTGAAAACTGAGTTAATCTCACAAACTGCAGCATTAAAAGATGCTTTTAAGGCATCCCTGTCTTTTCTCAAAAACATTGTTGGAAATCATATGCCATTATAAATAGATAGTATGTCAGAAGCCACTTACATCAATGATATCGGAGAAAGTAAGTTTTGAAATATAATTAAATTGTCAGACAAAATCAGAATTTAGTGTCAACAGTGCTTTGGCAGGTGAAGCACAATCATCTCATGACAGAGTCTTCACAGGTTTATATTGTTTTATGCTTTCAAAAGGTGAAAATATTTTTTGTGAGGTTAGATAGTATCATTTGGAAGAGCCACAATACCTTTTTTTATTTACTTAGATATGGAACAGCATCGTTACTGTCAAAAATACTCAGAATAGGAGATCTGCACTTCAGTAAGGCCATTCAGTCCATCTCAGCAATGTAATTAGACACAAAGTGCTGGGATAAATCCAACAATAGTATTGTGTTCAGTTTTGGGCACCGTGTGACAGGAAAGATGTTGTCAAGATGGAACGGGTACAGAGAAGATTTACAAGGATGTTGCCAGGACTGGAAGGTCTGAGCTATAGAAAGAGGTTGAGTTGGCTGGGACTCTATTCCTTGGAGAACAGGAGGATGAGGGGTGATCTTATTGAGGTGTACAAAATCATGAGAGGAATAGATCAGGTGGATAGATGCACAGAGTCTCTTGCCCAGAGTAGTGGACCAGAGGACATAGGTTTAAGGTGAAGGGGAAAAGATTTAATAGGAATCTGAGGGGTAACCTTTTCACACAAATGGAACAAGCTGCTAGAGGAGGTAGCTGAGGCAGAGACTATCCCAACATTTAAGAAGCAGTTGGACAGATACATAAATAGGACAGGGTTGGAGGGATATGGACCAAATTCAGGCAGGTAGGACTAGTGTAGCTGAGACATGTTGGCCGGTGTGGGCAAGTTGTGCTGAAGGGCCTGTTTCCACACTGTATCACTCTATGACTCTAACTCAGCAGGTGAAGCAGCATCTCTGGAGAAAAGGAATAGGTGTCGTTTCGGATCAAGACCGGTCTTCAGCAATGTTGTTGTTGGGACTGAATGGACAATCCCAGCAACAATCTTTCTGTCTTTACCCCCATTTTGTTCCTGTTGACTCTGCCTCACATCATTCCACAGATTAAAACCAATTTCAATCCCAAGAACTTTAAATTCCGGCCATCTCTTTACCTGTCGAAGATGGGAATGCAAATTATTTTCTCTTTGGTTTGATTCTTCCTATTCAAAACTCCTGATATCCTTAAGCATGGGTAACGGCCCTAAATGTCGCCTATCCATCACTTCCCTGTCCTGGGACCAAGACTTCATGCATTCACTCTATAAGATCACCCCTCATGGCACATTGGCGCAGCGGTGGAATTGGTGCGTTACAGCGCCAGAGTCCCGGGTTCAGTCCTGACTATGAGTGCTGTCTGTATGGAGTTTGCACATTCTCGCTGTGACCGCGTGTGTTTTCTCGGGGTGCTCCAGTTTCCTCCCACATTCCAAAGAGGTGTGGGTTTGATGGTCAAATGGCTTCTGTAAATTGGTCCTAGTAGGATAGAACTCGTGAACAGGTGATCGCTGGTTGGCGCGGACCCCGTGGGACCAAGGGCCTACTTACAGGCTGTATCTTTCAGTCTGAAGGGTCTCGACCCGAAACGTCACCCATTCCTTCTCTCCTGAGATGCTGCCTGACCTGCTGAGTTACTCCAGCATTTTGTGAATAAATACCTTCGATTTGTACCAGCATCTGCAGTTATTTTCTTACACCCTCAAGCTCATTACTCCAAGCAATATAATTTAGTTCCAGACTGCCCAATTTCTCCCAAAAGCTCAGGCTCTTGAATCCTGGCAACATCCTTGCAAATCATTTTTTCAAGGCATACCTTGAGGAGATTTTGCAGTGGGGCAGTCAAAATGTGCAGGAAGGAGCTGCAGATGCTGGTTTACACCTGAAGGTAGACACAAAATCCTAGAGTATGCCTGCTTTGAATAAATTCTCCTCTTCTCTACTAAAGGAGCTCTTTTCATACATTTCATTCTTTTGTTCTCTGCACCTTCTCATACCTCCAATTTCCCTCTCCCCTGACTCTCAGTCTGAAGAAGGGTCTCGACCTGAAACGTCGCCTGTTTCTTTTCTCCAGAGATGCTGCCTGACCTGCTGTTACTCCAGCATTCTGTGTCTATCATATCATATCATATCATATATATACAGCCGGAAACAGGCCTTTTCGGCCCTCCAAGTCCGTGCCGCCCAGCGATCCCCATACATTAACACTATCCTACACCCACTAGGGACAATTTTTACATTTACCCAGCCAATTAACCTACATACCTGTACGTCTTTGGAGTGTGGGAGGAAACCGAAGATCTCGGAGAAAACCCACGCAGGTCACGGGGAGAACGTACAAACTCCTTACAGTGCAGCACCCGTAGTCAGGATCGAACCTGAGTCTCCGGCGCTGCATTCGCTGTAAAGCAGCAACTCTACCGCTGCGCTACCGTGCGCTTCCGTGTAATCCAGCATCTGCAGTTCCTTCCTGCACATTCTGAACTACCAACTGCCTGATTTGCACTTGGGACTTCAGGCTTTGTTTTATTTTTGCACTATTATGGGTTACTCTTTAATTTATTGAGCACCTTTTCCTTTTGTTTGTTTGTTATATATCTATTGAGGACTGTGTTTACATTCCGTTACATTGCTGCTGCAAGTAAGAATTTCATTGGTCCATCTCAGGACATACGACAATAAAATACATGATTCCTTACTGACCTGTCTGTCCTGGGCCTCCTTGACTGTCAGTGTGAGGCCAAATGCAAATTGGACAAAGAGCACCTCCTATTTCGCTTGGGCAGCTGGCAGCCCAGTGGAATGAATATCAATTTCTCTAATTTCAAATAACCCTTGCATTCCCTCTTTCTCCATCCCTCCCCCACCCTAGTCATCCTGCTCGCATTACTATTCATATCCCCTTCATTATCACTATCTCCGCAGCCAACAATAGACCATCGTCTTTGACCTTCTCTCTGTTGCCGCACTGCACCATGGGAGGAAGGTCAGATGGCGGTCCTCCCGGCGCTGCTGTGCAGGCGTGCTGCTGCTGGGCCCAGCAACCAACCCCCAAATGTGCACGCCCAGATACCCGTGGACCCTTAGGGTTCCCGTTGTGGCACAAGATAGTTAAAAGTCCGTCTCTTCATTTGTTTTTTTCTGGGCACGCCGCCGCCAGGCCCACCATCCCTCCCCCAACTGGACATGCGCGGATGCCTGTCCGGGCAACCCGCCCCCAACTGTGCACGCACGCTCTCTGCCACTGCGCTGCACCATGGCAGGAAGGTCAGGCGCGGGGCACACAGGGACGAGCGCCAGTCTTCCCGGCGCTGCTGCACAGTTGCGCCTCCACCGAGCCCAGCAACCCTCCCCCAACTGCGCATGCGCGGATACATGTTGGGTTCCCGTTGTGACGCAAGATGAACACGGAAGTATTAGTTTAAAATGCCGATGTTTATTTTCTTGCGGGATGTGTCCAAAATACATCCAAAACGGTACACCAGAGCACAAAAATTTGAACAAAACTTGATACTGCACACCGCGGGCAAATGGTGAGTAAGGTGGCCCTAAAATTGTTGCGCTATCCCGTACCGTTTTGGCTGTATTTCAGGAACATGCATACAAATATATATACATACAAGATGAGACTTTTAGTTATAAAAAAATATCAATTGCGCTCCGAAGCACCTCTTACATGCTAACTTTCTGTGGTTCATATATCTCTGCTTTTTTTCTAAACTCTCTCCAAGTAAACAATGTTCTGCTTTCCTGCCCAAAATGGATAACTTCACGGACTAATATCTGCCACTTGTGCCGCACTAGTGATGATTTTAGCATCACTTTTGTTTCAAGTAGGTGCTTGTAACAGTCGTATATAACATGCCGATAACTAGCTGTGGAGATTTAGGTGAAGAAATAACATTAAAGGTTTTAAAATCAGCCTCGTATTTCCAAATGATACAATACTTCTAATCAATATCATTATGTGTCCAGCAATAATGATTGCACATTGATGTCTACTTTAGCCTGTGCAAACTCACTCCAGCCCATTCACAATGATAAAACGCCAATGCTCAAGTAACGCTCCGATTTAAATGTTTTAGCCATGAATGATGTCATGGAGTACCAATTGAATCCACTGAATATTTGAATGAGTCGGAAGGAACTACAGATACTGATTTATACCATAGACACAAAATGCTGGAGTATCTCAACGGGTCAGGCAGCGTCTCGGAAAAAAAAGTAATGGGGGATTTTTCGGGTCTAGACACTCCCAACTGCTATCAGGCATCTAAATCATCCCATCACAACCAGAGAGCAGTGCTGAACTACTAGAAGGTACCACAAAAAGCTGGAGTAACTCAGCCGGTCAGGCAGCATCTCAGGAGAGAAGGAATGGGTGACGTTTCGGGTCGAGACCCTTCTTCAGTGCTGAACTACTATATACCTCTGATGACCGTAGGACTATCCTTGATCAGACCTTATTGGCTTCACCTTGTACTAAACGTTATTCCCTTATCATGTATCTATATATTGTGAATGGCTCGATTGTAATCATGTGCTGTCTTTCTGCTGACAGGATAGTATGCAGCAAAAGCTTTTCACTGTACCTCGATACACGTGACAATAAACTAAACTGAACTTCAAACTGAGAATCAGGGGAGAGGGAGAGGCATGAAAAGGTACAGAACTCTTCGTGGATCTACCGTAGAATTAAGTCGGGGTCCATTGCAGGTCTGGGTGAGTGAGGCCCGGAGGTACAGGAGAGTCAGAGCGTGGGCCTGCGGATTCTTGAGCACAGCGACCAGTGTGAAACGCAGGGCAGGGAAGGGGGTTCAGTACCTTTTCGTGCCTCTAGTTTCCCTTTCCCCTGACTCTGCATCTGACCAGAAACGTCACCTGTCCCTTTTCTCCAGAGATGCTGCCTGACCCGCTGAGTTGCACTGACCCTTCTTCAGACTGAAAACAGGGGGTGAGGGGGATTGAAGAGCTGGAGTTGAAAGAAGCTGCCTGACCTGCTGAGTTACTCCAGCATTTTGTGAATAAATACCTTGGAGTCGAAAGAAGGTCAGTTCAGTTTATTGTCACGTGGACCGAGGTACGGTGAAAAGCTTCTTGTTGCGTGTTAACCAGTCAGCAGAAAGACAATACATGATTACAATCGAGCCATCCACCGTGTGTAGATACATAAGGGATACGTAAGATCAGGACCAATCAGGGCTGGCCACAAATGACCTCAGATTAATTGCCCCTAGTGTGTGGCATACAAAAGTGGGATAAAATAGAACCAGTGTATGGGTGAGCGATGGTCAGTGTGCCGAAGGGCTTGTTCCCACGCTCAATCTTTCAAATTAAAATGATAGATATTCTTTGGGCTGTTTAATTAAATAATTATTATATTTTTCGGCAATGCCTTACAGCGCCAGAGACTTTGGCATGATCCTGACTGTAGGTTTGTATCTTCTCCCTGTGACTCCAGCTTCCTCGCACACTCCAAAGATGTGGAGGTTTGGAGGTTGATTGGGTTCTGTAAATTGCTCCTCGTGTGCAGGATATGAAAGTGGGATAACAGAGAACTAGTGTTCGAGTGATCATGGTTCAGTGTGGACTCGAGGGGTAAGGACCATGCTGCATCTTTAAAACTAAGACTAAACATATTCCTCGGCAGTGAAATTAAATAAATGGTTATATTGTTAGACAGTGATGGTAGTCATGCATGTCATTCTCATCCCTTCAGATCAGGTATTGTGGATTGAAGTCCCAGAAGAGACTCAAACACAATATCCCTGCTGTCGTTGTAGAAGGCTGCAGTCTAGATCGTGACATCCTTTGGGTGCAGCATTTAACAGAGGCCCTGCCAATTCTCCCGTGTGGACGTGAATGTTTCAGTGGAACAACTTTACAGAAGAGCAATAATTTATCCCTTGTACCTTGGCCACTGTTCTTTCCTCGTTCAATATGATTTACTTGCCATTACCACAATGGCGTTTGTAATTCAGTTCATTGATTTGATAATATTGGAACTAGAGTATGGGTGATCAATGGTTGGCGAAGACTCAGTGGACCAAAAGGCTTGATCCCACACTGTATAGACAATAGGTGCAGGAGGAGGCCATTCGGCCCTTCGAGCCAGCACCGCCATTCAATGTGATCATGGCTGATCATTCTCAATCAGTACCCCGTTCCTGCCTTCTCCCCATCCCCCCAGACTCCGCTATCCGTAAGAGCTCTATCTAGCTCTCTCTTGAATGCATTCAGAGAATTGGCCTCCACTGCCTTCTGAGGTAGAGAATTCCACAGATTCACAACTCTCTGACTGAAAAAGTTTTTCCTCATCTCAGTTCTAAATGGCCTACCCCTTATTCTTAAACTGTGGCCCCTTGTTCTGGACTCCCCCAACATTGGGAACATGTTTCCTGCCCCTAACGTGTCCAACCCCTTAATAATCTTATACGTTTCGATAAGATCTCCTCTCATCCTTCTAAATTCCAGTGTATACAAGCCTAGTCGCTCCAGTCTTTCAACATATGACAGTCCCGCCATTCCGGGAATTAACCTAGTAAACCTACGCTGCATGCCCTCAATAGCAAGAATATCCTTCCTCAAATTTGGAGACCAAAACTGTACACAGTACTCCAGGTGAGGTCTCACTAGGGCCCTGTACAACTGCAGAAGGACCTCTTTGCTCCTATACTCAACTCCTCTTGTTATGAAGGCCAACATTCCATTGGCTTTCTTCACTGCCTGCTGTACTTGCATGCTTCCTTTCAGTGACTGATGCACTAGGACACCCAGATCTCGTTGTATGTCCCCTTTTCATAACTTGACACCATTCAGATAATACTCTCCCTTCCTATTCTTACCACCAAAGTGGATAACCTCACACTTATCCACATTAAACTGCATTTGCCATGCATCTGCCCACTCACACAACCTGTCCAAGTCACCCTGCAACCTCATAGCATCTTCCTCACAGTTCACACTACCACCCAGCTTTGTATCATCTGTAAATTTGCTAGTGGTACTTTTAATCCCTGAAACTAAATCTCTGAAACTAAAATGAAATATATTCCTCAGACAGTTTAATAAATAAATTATTTTATTATTGGACAGTGATGGTAGTCATGCATGTCATTCACATCCCTTCGGATCAGGTATTGTGGATTTAAGTCCCAGAAGAGACTCAAACACAATATCCCTGCTGTCATTGTAGAAGGCTGCAGTCTAGATGGTGACATCCTTTGGGTACAGCATTTAACAGAGGCCCTGCCAGTTCTCCCGTGTGGACGTGAATGTTTCAGTGGAACAGCTTTACAGAAGAGCAATAATTTATCCCTTGTACCATGGCCACTGTTCTTTCCTCGTTCAATATGATTTACTTGCCATTACCACATTGGCGTTTGTAATTCAGTTTGTTGATGTGATAGTATTGGAACTAGAGTATGGGTGATCAATGGTTGGCGTAGACTCAGTGGACCAAAAGGCTAGATCCCACACTGTATAGACAATAGACAATAGGTGCAGGAGTAGGCCATTCGGCCCTTCGAGCCAGCACCGCCATTCAATGTGATCATGGCTGATCATTCTCAATCAGTACCCCATTCCTGCCTTCTCCCCATCCCCCCTGACTCCGCTATCCGTAAGAGCTCTATCTAGCTCTCTCTTTAATGCATTCAGAGAATTGGCCTCCACTGCCTTCTGAGGTAGAGAATTCCACAGATTCACAACTCTCTGACTGAAAAGGTTTTTCCTCATCTCAGTTCTAAATGGCCCACCCCTTATTCTTAAACTGTGGCCCCTTGTTCTGGACTCCCCCAACAATGGGAACATGTTTCCTGCCCCTAACATGTTCACACTACCACCCAGCTTTGTATCATCTGCAAATTTGCTAGTGGTACTTTTAATCCCTGAAACTAAATCTCTGAAACTAAAATGAAATATATTCCTCAGGCAGATTAATAAATAAATGATTTTATTATTGGTCAGTGACAGTAGTCATGCATGTCATTCACGTCCCTTCGGATCAGGTATTGTGGATTTAAGTCCCAGAAGAGACTCAAACACAATATCCCTGCTGTCATTGCAGATGGCTGCAGTCTAGATGGTGACATCCTTTGGGTACAGCATTTAACAGAGGCCCTGCCAGTTCTCCCGTGTGGACGTGAATGTTTCTGTGTAACAACTTTACAGAAGAGGTGGCACAGTGGCGCAGCAGTGCAGTTGCTGCCTCACAGCGCCAGAGACCCGGGTTCGATCCTGACAACGGGTGTTGTCTGTACGTTGTTTGTTCGTTCTCCGTGTAGGATTTTCCCGGGTGCTCCGGTTTCCATCCACACTCCAAATACATACAGTTCTGGAGACGAATTGGCTTGGTAAAATTGTAAATTGTCCCTAGAGTGTGGAGGAGTGGAGGAGTGTTAGTGTTTCTGGTCAGCTCGGACTTGATGGGACGAAGGACCTGCTTCCGCACTGTATCTTAAAGATTGCAGAGTCAGGGGGTATGGGGAGAAAGCAGGAACGGGGTACTGATTATGAATGATCAGCCATGATCACATTGAATGGTGGTGCTGGCTCGGAGGACCGAATAGCCTACTCCTGCACCTATTGTCTATTGACTAAACTGAAAGACCAATACTTTATCCCTTGCACCATGGCTACTGAAGGCTTCCCGACGGGCTGCGGCTGTGGACTGGGAAAGTGGCCGGAGGCAATTATCGAGGTGCAGCCTCCCGGATCACCGCGAAGAAGCCCGGGTCGGGGCATCGGCGCATAGAAGCCCGGTCGGTCGGGGGAAGCGTCCGACAGAACCCGCGGCTGGGGCACGGGTTGGCACCATGGAGGCATGAAGTGGGGCGTCGACAGCAGTGCGGCCTCGGGGGCAGCGGTGAAGCCTCACGACATTGGGGCCTCGGCAGTGGTGAGGCCTCAGCGGTGTTGACGATGCTAAACGGGTTGACCCGTGAGAGCATAGAGGACCTGGCTTGGGGGGGACCACCGTGAGGGAGGTGGGGAAGAACAATGGACAATGGGGGGGGGCAAGGGACAATGGGGACCCGATCTGGGGGAACTGTTGGGGGCGGGGGAGAGAACAAAACGTGGTGCGGGCGTGCTTTGTAACTTTGTCATATAGGTGGCTGCTACTCGTATGCATTGTGTATGCAAGCAAAGAATCTCACTGTGCCGAGTCACATGTGCCAATAAAGTGTTCCTCCTTCCTCCTACTGATCGTCCATCGTTCAACTTCATTTACTGGCCATTTCCACATTGGTGTTTGTGATCAAGTTTTTGTCCATGGATCCGTTTTGACTTCATTACAATTGTAATTATAATTAAGATACTCCATTGGCAGTAAAAGCTTTAAAATGCTTTTGGGTAATGAAAGGTATAAAACAATTTGCCTTTCCAAATACAAAATAAATGCTGCCCAGCAGAATTTCTTCCAAAACCCGTTTCTTCATTTAAAGTGGAATTGGATAAATATTCGATAGGTCGAGGATCAGAGGCGTATGGAGAAATGTGCAGAGGATTCCAGCAGCAGTCCCAATTCCTCTTGCTCAATGAGGTCTCACCTTCCACCCTCTCAAGGTCAGTTGCGGATGGGGACACCGGGCCACAAAAGTTTCCTGGCAAGGAGAGGGACGGAGGATCGCTGGACGATATGGACTGAGGGGACGCTGGAAGCCCTACAGCGGCCAGGGGCTCGGCTGGATTGGGCACCGCTCCAGAAGACCGAGCGCGTCTTTGGAAATGGTGCCAGATCTGGCAGCTCGAAAAGTGATTTCACTGGGTTTTGCACATGCGACAATAAAGCACTATTGATGTGTTGAATGAATGAATGAATGAATGAATGAACGAATGAATAAGTTTATTGGCCAAGTATGTGCAAATACAAGGAATGTGCCTTGGTGCTCCGCTCACAAATGACAACACAAACATACAGTTAACAATTAAGAATAAAGCATAACCACATCAAAACAGTAAGGATACAACATTATGGCCTAAACATGTGTCATGGTCATGTTAAATGGTGAGGCAGGCTTGAGATACTTGGTAACGCACTCCTAATCCAGGTTTCTTGTGTTCTCACAAACAGATCTTCACTTGTCCCTGCAAAAGTTTCTTTTTTCCAACATTCAAACTTTCAAGGACAATGGAGTCACTTTGGTGGAACGATAGAAACAAAGAAAATGGGGAGTGTGAGCAGCCTATTTGACCTTTTCAGATTCTTCCACCATTCAATGCGATCATAGCTGATGATAATATATATCGATACGATATTCCTGCCCTCTCCCCATACATCCAGAGATCGTAAGGTTCGCAATCTCTCTCTTTCACAAGAGATTTGCAGACACGTGAACAGACAGGGAATGGATACTTGGAAACCACCAGTAAGCCGATGGGATAAGTTGGATTGGCATTACAGTGGGAACAGACATGGTGGGCCAAAGGGCCTGTTCCTATGATATTCTATAGCTCAGTCTGAAGAAGGGTCTCGACCCGAAACGTCACCCATTCCTTCTCTCCTGAGATGCTGCCTGACCTGCTGAGTAACTCCAGCATTTTGTGAATAAACACCTTCTATATTCTGAAATACATTCAGTAACATGGTCTCAATAATGCTGTCTGAAAACAAATTCCACAGATTCAACATCCTGAGTGAAAGATAATTCTCCTTGAATTAATCCTAACTGTTTAAAAATTTAGTTTACTTTAGTTTACAGATACAACAGCCGCTTTGGTCCACCGAGTCCACACTGACCATTGATCATCCGATGACACTAGTTCTACATCATCCCATTTTCACGTCCACTCCCTACACACAAGGGGCAATTTGCAGAGGGCCAATTAACCTACAAACCCACTGGGGTGTGGGAAGAAACCAGAGGACCTGGAAGAAACCAACGCGGTCACAGGGAGAATGTGCAAACTCCACACACAGACAGTACCCAAATCAGGATCCAACCTGGGGTCTCTGGCACTGCGAGGCAACAGCTCTACCAGTGCGCTATTGAGCTGCCCATATTTTTTTACCCGACAGAGATAGTGATGGGGACTAGTTGACAGTTCCACACACAGACAATAATCAGCTCCATCAGTGCATTTTGGACTTCTGTGCCTCTGTACGTCCAGAATATATGACCCTACATTCAGTACCTGGATTGAGTACCAAATCTGGGCAGAAGCCTAATCTTACCAAATGGAGGGATCATATTCACCTCATACCTCTCTTTCTCCAGAGACCCGGATTCCATCCCGACTACGTGTGCTTTCTTTACGTAGCTTGCACATTCTCCCCGTGACCACGTGAGTTTTCTCCAGGTGCTCCGGTTTCCTCCCACATCTCAAAGACTTTCAGGTTGTAGGTTAATTGGCTTCGGTAAAATTGTCCCTAGTGTGTAGGATAGTGCTAGTGTAGTGGGTGTTCGCTGGTTGGCACGGACTCAATGGGCCGAAGGGCCTGTGTCTCTAAAGTCTAAAGTATAATGAAGGTTCCCCAAACCCACTAGTGCAGTGACCTTCAATTTTATCTTCTGATACCCTGTTTGACTTGGCCACTGTACAAACTCTTGTAATCGCCAACGGACTGTTTGTCTTTTCGTCTTTTTTGTTATTTTTAGTGTGTTTTAAAAAGTATGTGTGGTAATGTTCTCTGGTTAGTTTTATGTGGAGGTTTGGGGTGGGGTTGGGGGAAACATTTTTCTCAATCTCTTACCTTGCCGGAGATGCGATTGTTTTCCGGATCGTATCTCCAGTCGCTCTGCGGCCTAACATCATGGAGCTGGAGGCCTTGCTCGGGACTGACTTTGAGCCCCACCGCAGGGCCGTGGAATTAGAACCAGAGCCTGTGATCGACGCTCCAACCGCGACCTGCAGATTTCAACATCGAGGTGCTCGGTATAGACTGATGTCGGGAAGCTCCAAGCCGCAGGAGGTTCGATCAGCCCCGACCCGGGGTCCAATCGCCAGGCGCAGGGAGCCAAGACCCCCCCCCAATGCAGGAGCTCGGTCGCCCCGATGCGGACGGTTTGACCATTGGCTACTGGAGCCAAGATCATCCCGTCAACGGACGGCTCAAGAACAAAGAAAGGAAGAGATTGAACTTTTTTTTTCGCCTTCCATCACAGTGAGGAATGTAGAGGAGTGGATGTTTATGTTAAAATGTATTTTGTGTCTTGTTGCTTTTTATTGGTATGACTGTATGGCAATTCAAATTCCTTGCATGTTGCAAAACATACTTGGCTAATAAAGTATGATTATGAATGATAATGTCTAATCTAACTTGCTCAGTTGTAACCTAAGCCTCAAACATCTGAACCCTGCAATGTGATCAGCCCACGCCAGTTGAATATGAATTAGCGACACCAACAGCAAGCCCTGGAAAATCAAACAGGGTTTACAAATCAGCGTTGGCAGCCAGGAAGCCGGGATACGTCATTCCCTTTTGACTTTGGAGAACTCAGTGACCAGAGGTCTGTGTGATAATCAACAAATTTCAATCAAGGCACTGCCTTTCCTTTCAGTTCCAATTTCTGCCCAAGTCTAACATATTCGTCACCACATGGTGTCGGGATCGTGAATCTGTCTGACAATGTAGAAGCCTCACCCATTAAAGGATGAGTTTAGTTTTGTTTTGTTTTAGAGATACAGCGCGGAAACAGGCTCGTCGGCCCACCAAGTCCGCGCCGACCAGCGATCACCATGCTCACGAACACCATCCCACACAACGAGGAACAATTTACATTTGACCCAAGCCAATTATACTTTACAAACCTGCACACCTTTGCAGTGTGGGAGGAAACTGAACATCTCGGAAGAAACCCACACAGGTCACAGGGAGAATGTACAAACTCCGTACAGGCAGCACCCATAGTCAGGATTGAACCTGGGTCTCTGGCGCTGCAATGCAGTAGCTCAACTACTGTACCCAAACGAGTCTGAAGATGGGTCTTGGCCCGAAACGTTGCCTATCCGTGTTCTCTAGAGATGTTGCCTGACCCGCTGAGATACTCCAGCACTTTGTGTCCAAGGCAAAATTTCTACATCTGCAGTTTCATGCGTATACATAGAAATGTTAATAAATATTTTGCTGCAATGACTAATGGAGTTAACTCACTGAAATCATTGTGTTCTGCACAAGATTCCAACATCTACAGTTCCTTGGGTCTATATTAAAGTGTTAATAAATATGTAGCTGCAAGCGACTAATGAAAAATTTCGAGTTCAGTGTCGAGTTGAGAAATATAGTAGGGAAACAGGCAGTTCGGCCCACCTAGTCCACACCGATCATGACATCTACACACTCAGGGCAATTTTACAGAGGGTCAATTAACCTACAAAACCGTAAGTCTTTGGGATGTGGGAGGAAACCGGAAAACCCGGATGGAGCCCACGCGGTCGCAGAGATAATGTGCAAATTCTACGCAGAGTAGCCGAGGTCAGGATCGAACCCGGGTCTCCGGCACTGCGAGGCAGTGGCACTGCCAGCTGCCCCATTAATGGCAAAGCTGACTGTCTCCACATGGTCCACACATGTCCACACGTTTCCAGTGTGTAGGAAGGAACTGCAGACGCTGGTTTGCACTGAAGATAGACACAAAATGCTGAAGTAACAGAGGGTCTCGAAGCATCTCTGGATAAAAGAAATGGGTGACGTTTCAGGTTGAGGCGGGTCTCTGAAGAAGGGCCTTGACCTGGAACATCACGCGGTCCTTTTCTTCAGAGATGCTGCCTGACTCACTGTGTTACGCCAGCACTTTGTGTGTATCTGCCATGTATCCAGTGCTGCCCGAGTTCCAAGGCTTCACCACACCCAAACTCTTTCAATGCCCTCACATCATCAATCGTTCTGAAGTGGGAAGAGTCCTGTCAGCAATGATAAACGAGTCAGTAGATGGAGATGTGCAGATCAGTCGGGGTGCAGTCTGAACTCAGCCGAAAGTCGCTTCAAAAGAAACTAAACAGCAGATGGTGAAAAGTAAAAAAGCACTAAGTATAAACTTGTTCTTTGTCAAACAGATATATTAACACATGCGCGCACTAATCTATCTCCCAAATATACTTCTGTTTATGTCAAAGTGCAACTTGTCTCAGCTTCTTTAGTTCATTCAACTGAAGTCAAATTATTCAGTGGTTCAATGGCGTAAGAAGGAACTCCAGATTCTGGTTTACACCGAAGATAGACAAAATGCTGGAGTAACTCAGCAGGTCAGACAGCATCTCTGGAGAGAAGGCATCTACAACACACGATGCCTCAGAAAAGCCACCAGCATCCACAAAGACTCTTCACACCCCTGCAACAGTCTGTTCGAACTCCTTCCATCGGGCAGACGATACAAGGCCTTCTACGCCCGCACCTCCAGACTCAGGAACAGCTTCATCCCCAGGGCCATAGCTGCTATGAACCGGTCCTGCTGAGCCGGATGGCCACAACGCATAGATCAACTTGCACTTTACCCTGTCTAAAAACTGTTACAATTGTCTCGTTTCATTGGGTTGCTGTTAATTACTTAAATTATTGCATCGTATGGGAGGCGCATTCCCAATCTCGTTGTACCCCTGGGTACAATGACAATAAAGATATATTGTATTGTATTGTATTGTATTGTATTGTATTGTAATGGGTGACGTTTCGGGTCGAAACGAAGTCTGAAGAAGGGTCTCGACCCGAATCATCACCCATTCCTTCTCTCCAGAGAAGTTGCATGTCTCGAATGGTTCAATGTGCTTTATTGTCAATTGTGCAAATGCACAGTCAAATTCTTGTCTTACATAGTGTCCAGTGAAACCTTGCCATACCCAAACACAATCCCTGATAAGAAAAGTGTACAGAAACCTCCACCCTTGCCTCCCCCTCTGTTATCTACCAACACCACCCCTCCATCTCCAGCACTTAATAGCTCTTGCCCCATCCCTGCCTCTGCCTCTCTTTGTACTGGCTACTTGCCCTCCACTTGTTCAGGCCAGATGAATGGTGTTGACCCAAAAGATCAAATGTCCATTCCCCTCCACAGATGTTGCCTGACCTGTTGAGCTCCTCTGGAAACCTCTCCACCCTGGCTTCAACTTTGAATCTATGAGGTAGCTTTTAACCAACACAATTCATCAAGAAAGCTCCAAGATGCCATAAATCTGAAATAAAACATCAAATGCTGATAAAGTCTGAAAGATTCAGACAGCATCTGATTTGTTGGCGGCACAGTGGTGCAGCTGGTTGAGCTGCCGCCTCACAATGCAAGAGACCTGGGTACAAACCTGACCTCGGGTGCTGTCTATGTGGAGTTTGCACATTCTCCCTGTGACTGCGTGGGATTCCTCCCACATTACCTAAGACGCATGGTTTTGCAAGTTAATTGGCCTCTGTAAATTGTTTCTCGTGTGTGGAGATTGGGAAAGAAGGGGTAACACAGAACTGCAGATAGATACATAGTGCTGGAGTAACTCAACGGGGCAGGGCAGCATCTCTGGAGAAAAAGAATGGGTGACATTTCGGGTTGGGACTCTTCATCTGACCTGAAGTTTAAGGTCTGAAGAAGGGTCCCGACCCAAAATGTCACCCACCCTTTTTACTCCAGAGATCCTGCCTGACCCGCTGAGTTACTCTAGCATTTCACATCTATCTTTGGGGGAAAACCAGCATCTGCATTTCTTTGTTTCTAACATAAAACTAATGTTAATGGGTGATCGATGGTCAGCATGGACTCTGTGGGCCGAAGGACCCGTTTCCATGCTGAATCTCTAAATTAAACTCACTCTGTGGTGAGAGAAATAGAGTTAATATTTTAGGTCAGTGAGCTTGAGATAGAACTGACAATAGTCATCCTGAAACATTAACTCAATTTTCTCTCTCTCTGCAGATGTTCCTCAACCTGAATAAATGCAGTGCATGACACAAGAATCCTGATACCACACCATAGACTGCTTGATCAGCACATTTAGTTCAGCTTAGATTAGAGCTACAGCGTGGAAACAGGCCCTTCGTCCCACCCAGTCCGCACCGACCATCGATAGTCTGTTCACACTTGTTCTATGTTATCCCACTTTCCCATCCACACCTCACATACTAGAAGCAATTTACAGAGGCCAATTAACCGACAAACCCGTATATCTTTGGGATATGGCAAGAAACCCACGTGGGCACAGAGAGAGCGTGCAAACACCACACAGACAGCACCCGAGGTCAGGATCGGACGTGGGTGTGTGGCGCTGGCTGTGAGGATTTGATTATTTTCGAAGGATTTGTTTGGCGAGGACAAACGAAAGCAGTCAGAATTTGCTTTTTGGACTTCTGTCGGAAAGCAGAGACTCTCTTTGTTGAAAGAGTCCTCTAATTGGGGAGGATTTGTTCGTGTTTTCTGAAAGTCGTAGGAGCGGCAGTGGCTGGCGGAAGGCAAAGTTGCACTTGAACTGGTGGGAGCTGAGTCTAGAGCGGTGTTTGTGGTCTGTAGCATCGGAAAGCTCCCTCCCACACCGACTTTGCCCGGTCCAGGTGTGCCGGGTAAGTACGGCAACAGTGCATTGGATTTTCGTTGAAGCCGGGAGGGCGACCGAGACCTGGGGAAGAAGCCTCCGGAAGCTCCATTTTCTACGACGGGAGGATTGGCACGGACTTTTCCCTATCTTATCAGGAGGAGACTGCTTTCTGTTGCTTTGCCAGGAAAGCCTTCACGACTTTAAACTGCTGCAAATGCGTGGAGGTGCAGCAACAGCAGAAAGACTGCTTTGACTTATAAAAAACGGAGACGTTTTGTTTTGCTCCACGCCCTAAAGATGGCGGCCCCCAAGAATTATGCAGCTGCCGTACAGTCGGCAGTCTCCGTGACTAAGGGCCATGAGTTGTTGGGGCGTATACACGGGGTGAAAGTGACCTTGCAGGGCAACATTACCTTCAAGGCTGTGCTAACCGCGCTGGGGGAGACTGTTGGCAAGAAGGCCATAATCGCAGGCGCGGTGGTCAGTGGGAAGGCTGTTGTCATCCTAAAGACTGAGCAGTCGGTGGCTACCGCATTGGAAAGGGGGATCACGGTGGCTGGGATTTACATGGCGGTGGGCCCATGGGGACGGCCCGTGCTGCCGGTCATGCTGTCCAACGTTCCCCCTTATGTTCCGGACGCGCTCCTGCTCCCACATGTAACTAAGCTGGGGGAGGTGCGGTCTGGGCCCACCAAACTGTTGCGTAGGTTGGATGATCCCGAAATGCAGCATGTATTAACGTTCAATCGCCGTGTGTACATACAGCTAGCACAGGGGATTGATATGGAGGGGAGTTTTGAGGTTGAATGGGAAGGATTCTGCTATCGCGTGTTTTGGAACACGGGCCAAGCACGCTGCCATGCATGCAAAGAGGTGGGGCATTTCCGCAGGAATTGTCCCAAGCACCAGGCTGCCAGCTCCACCAAGGTGGCCCAGAAAGGCAATGCTGGCCCATCTGGGGCTGCTGGTTCTACCACGGTGGCCCGTGATGACTTTGCTCCCTTGCCCCCAACCTCCATTCCCCCACCACCCCCATGTCCCGTACCTGTGGCGGGGGATGCCGGTGCAGGGTGGGGGGTGGATGAGGGGCGCTGGGAGAGACAGAAGAGTAAAAAAGTTAAATGGAAGAAGAAGAACGTTCAAGCGGGACGCCAGGCAGAAGGTCACCTTAATGAGGGTCCCCCGGCAGTAGATATTATCGAGCTCGCCTCTGAGCCTGAGGGTCTGAAGGCTGGAGAGGATGAGCAGGTAGATGGCGGGGCGGAGGAACAGGCTTCAGCAATGGAGCTGACTGTACAACCGCACGCTAGTGGTTATAAGAGGAGGAGGCACGGGTCCTCTGACACAGAGAACGGCCCTGAAGGTCAGGGGCGACCTGAAGGGAGGTGTTTCTCCCCTGTTGAGGCAGAGTACCCAGTACACGCTTCCTCTGGGCAGGAGGATGCCTCTGTAGTGCAGGGACCACCTGAGAGTGGTGACACACTACCCGAGGGGGCTGTTCCCCCAGGGATTGCGTCCGCTGGCTTAGAGGGTGACCAGGGGAAGATTGATGGGGGGGACTTGAGTGTGGGGGTGGGTCCCCAGCCCATGCTCCCCACTGAGGCTACGAGTCCTATTGAGGGATGTGCTGCCCCATCGGCTGAGGGAGCAGGGGAGACTCCAGGAACATCGCCCCCTGAGGGCCAGAGCGAGGTGGTTCCCCTGGTGGTGGGGGACGGGGACTCTCTGGGTGACGGTGCTGGGCCGGGTGCCCTGGGTGCGAAGGAGGACATGGTCGTTTCGGATCGTGTCCTTCGGTCGGACTCCAGACGTACCCTCTCACTGCCCGCCCCGGAGACTTCCTCCAACATCACTGCCCCCAATCCGGTTACAGAGGGCGGTGGGGGTGTGCAGGAGCCTGGCCATTTACCAGGCAGCTTTCCACAGTTAGAGGTACCGGTACCTGCCCCCGTCACTGATCCTGGGGGTGGGATGGTGACGGAGGAGGGACCGGGTGATGTGGCCGACCCGCCCACCTCACAGGGAAGGGTGAGCGAGGCGGCTGGGAGTCAGAACTATCCAGACTCGGGCTCAGACATTGAGTGGGAGGAGGAGGGGGACGTGGAGTCCAGCGACAGTGAGTTGATGGACTGTCCCACCCGCAGCCCCGTGTCTCGGCTTGTTGATATCTGGGAACTCCGGAAGTTTCTGAAGGACAGCAGAGGGAAGAGGAATAAGGCAGATCTGGCTGTCGACCTCTGGTCAGACCTAACGGTACCCTTGCAGTCCATTTATGCCATCCTTCAGGAGGAGGGGAACATGGCAGGTGTATTGAAAAATGAGCGGCGCCAGCTCCAAGAGCTTTTTAAGTCCCTAAAGAAAGGGCAGAGGACTCGGGGAGGCTCCATTCCGTCACGGGGGGCTGGTAAAAGTTCTTGTGCGCTTTCAAAATGAAGCTCACTATAGCCAGCCTGAATATTAATGGGGCCAGGGAGTCTCTCCGTAGGTTTCACCATCTCTCGGTGCTGAGGGACGGGAGGTACGCGGTGAGCTTCCTGCAGGAAACACACACTGTGGCTAGTGACGAGCCCACCTGGCTCCTGGAGTGGGAAGGGGGGGTCTACATGAGCCATCTCACCTCCATTTCGAGTGGAGTGGCCTTCCTGTTGGCCCCATCTTTCCAGCCGGAGATTGTCAAGGTGCAGGACATTGTACCAGGCCGGCTGTTGTATCTGGCCGTGCACCTGGATGGCGTGCCATTACATTTTATTAATGTGTACGCCCCCAAGAGCGGTGCTATGCAGACGCGGTTAACACAAGAAGTGACCGCGCTGTTGAACACCATCGATCGGGGGGAGTGTGTTTTCCTGGGGGGTGATTTTAATTGTACCCTTGAGGCGAGAGATCGCTCTGGCATTCAGCGCGATCCGGCAGCGGTCAAGACATTAAGGGAGTTGGTGGATTCTTTTGAGCTAGTAGATGCTTGGAGGAATTTCCATCCCAACTCCGGCGCCTTCTCGTACAGGTTTAAGGGGGGTGGTTCCCGTATTGACAGTGTATATGTGTCTAAGGCTTATGTGTCCTGTGTCTCGGCAGCCTCCATGCGGTTGGAGCCGTGCTCGGACCACTGCCTGGTGCGAGTGGACTTTATCCCGACGCGCACACGGGCAGGGTCCGCGTACTGGCACTTCAACAACCGGCTGCTGGAGGAGCGCCGGTTCCGGGACTCATTCAAGCAGTTCTGGGCAGAGTGGAGGGAAAGGCAGGGGCGTTTCCCTTCCCTAAGGCAGTGGTGGGATGTAGGGAAGGCTTACGTCCGTCTGTTTTGCCAGGACTACACGAGGGGGTCGACCAAGGGACGGGACTCCGAGATCGGACGGCTTGAGAGAGAGTTGCTCGACTCAGAGTCTCGCCTGGGTCAGACGGAGGGGGAATCGTGTGAGTGGGAGGAGTACCAGGAGAAGAAAGGGGCACTGAGGGACTTGCAGCTGAGGAGGTCCCGGGGCGCGTATGTGAGGTCGCGAGTCCAGATGTTGCACGATCTGGACCGCGCCTCCCCCTTTTTCTTCTCCCTGGAAAAGTGCCGAGGTGCCCGCAGGCAGTTTGTCGAGTTGCTTGCGGACGATGGCTCCTCCGTCACGGATCCGGAGAGGATCGGTGCCTCAGTTTGGTCGTTCTATGACACTCTGTTCTCCGAGGAAACATCTAGTGGGGAGGCACAAGGGGTGCTGTGGGAGGGCTTACCCGTAGTGTGCAGGGAGGTGGCTGAGCGCCTCGATGATCCCCTAACTCTGGAGGAGTTGACTGGTGCCCTGCACCAGCTCAGTAGGGGCAAGTCTCCGGGGCTGGATGGGCTGACTGTGGAGTTTCTTCGAGCCTTCTGGGGTGTCCTGGGGGGCGACTATGTGAAGGTGTTGGGGGAGAGCCTGGCGACCGGGGAGATGCCCTTCTCATGGCGCAGGGCAGTCGTCGTCCTGCTACCCAAGAAGGGCGATCTCCGCCTCTTGAAGAACTGGCGCCCGGTCTCTCTTCTCAGTACGGGTTACAAAGTCTTTGCACGGGCATTGGCCAATCGCCTGGGGCCCATGCTGTCCCATGTGATCCACCCTGACCAGTCCTACACAGTCCCGGGCCGGTCCATCCAGGACAATATCCATCTGGTCCGGGACCTGATCCATCTGTGCCAGAGGGCTGGTCAGTCCGTTGCCTTTCTCTCCCTTGACCAGGAGAAAGCGTTTGACCGGGTGGGACACGACTACCTTCTCGGGACTCTGCGGGCGTTTGGATTCGGACCCCATTTTGTGGCCCGGGTCCGGCTCCTATACGCTGCCGCAGAGTGCCTGGTCAAGGTCAATGGCTCTTTGTTGGCTCCCATTCACTTTGGGAGGGGGGTTCGTCAGGGATGCCCCATGTCCGGCCAGCTTTATTCCCTCTGTGTGGAGCCATTCCTGTGCCTCCTACGGAGGCGGCTGGCAGGTTTGGATTTGCCGGGGCCGGGGGTGGAGGTGGTTCTCTCGGCCTACGCCGACGATGTGTTACTAATGTTCACCGACCCGGTTGACCTGCGGAGGATGCGTGAGTGCCAGCGGGTGTTCTCAGCCGCATCCTCCGCCAGGATCAACTGGGGGAAGTGTGCTGGGCTCTTGGTGGGTCAGTGGCAGGTAGACTCCCTGCCGGAGGAGATGGCAGTTTTTGCGTGGAGCACCACGCACCTCCTCTATCTGGGGATCTACCTGAGTCCCACTGAGGGGGCTTGGCAGGCGAATTGGCAGGAGTTGGAGGCGAAGGTGGTCGCCCGTGTGGGGCGCTGGTCAGGCCTCCTTGGTGTGTTATCATATCGGGGTAGGGCTTTGGTCATAAACCAGCTGGTGGCCTCTCTGCTGTGGTACCGGCTGGCCACTCTGGTCCCGTCCTCTCGTTTCATCGCCATGATACAGAGGAGGTTAGTTAACTTCTTCTGGGGTGAGAAGAACCACTGGGTCTCTGCTGGGGTTCTGAGTCTCCCGTTGGAGGAGGGCGGTCAGGCGCTGGTCTGCGTCCGCACTCAGGTGGCAGCCCTCCGATTCAGGACCTTGCGGAGGTACGTGTACTCCGAGTGCCCTCCCAGATGGCACTCGCTGGCCACGTACTTTTACTGCCAGGGGCGCTGCCTCCAGGAGGGATCACGGCTCCCGGTAGCGGGCATGAGTCAGCGCGCTAGGCGGGAGTTGCCTGGTTTTTACCGTGATCTCCTGAGAGCCAGGAATTTGGTCACCTTCAGCCAGGGCGCTGCTCCTCAGGGGGAGGGGGGTGCTGTGGTTGTGAGGGGGGCCGGTCCTCACCCTGTCACGGTGGGTGTTGAGGAGAGGCGTGTGCGTGGAGCGATTCCGACTGGGCTTACCCCCGCTCCGTCGGAATTGCTCATTGGGCCCACGGCACGGGTCCCTTCCCGAGAGCCGGCCCCACGCAATATGAGCCGTCTTTCCCAGATGCCCAGCGTGCCGTTCCGTGACGCGGAGAGGCGCGTTTTGTACAGGCTGCTCCTGCACACTCTCCACTTCCTCGCTCTCGTCTTCCGTCCGGACACGCCCTGGCGTTCCGTGTTACCACCTGACGGCGGGAGCGGTCCCCAGTGGAGGTCTCTCTATAAGGGGGTCCTCCCGCTTTACATCGGGGACCTGGGGTGGAGAGTGTTGCATAAGGCTATAGCCTGTAACAGGTACTTGAGCCGGTTCACGGTCTCGTCTGCCGCCTGTCACTTCTGCGGTGAGGAGGAGACCGTGTACCATTTGTATACAGAGTGCGTGAGGTTACAACCCCTGTTCCAGTATCTGAAGGGGCTGCTCCTCAAGTTCTGGCTCCATTTTAGCCCTACGCTTTTAATTTTTGGGCACCCGGTACAGAGGGGGGAGGGTCAGGAGGGAGGAGGGGGTCTCCCTGTCGGTCTGCTCCTGGGCCTGGCCAAGATGGCCATCCGCGGGTCCAGGCAGCGGGCAGTCGACGGCCTCACAGAAGTCGGCTGCCTACCCCTGTTCCGGGCTTACGTCCGTGCCCGCGTGTCCCTGGAGAGGGAACACGCGGTGTCCACGGGAACTCTGGAGGCCTTCCGGGAACGCTGGTCGCCGCGGGGGGTTGAATGTATTGTTGACAGAGATGGCGGGATTTTAATGTGATAATTGTTTAATTTGTAAACTGCCGATACAGGCGGCTTTTGTTTGATCACATTTTGCTTAGTATGTTTGTATGTTTTTCTTTGGAATAAAACTTTTATATATTAAAAAAAAAAAAAAAAAAAAAAAAGAGGTCAGAATCGAACCTAATCTCAGGTGCTTTGAGGCAGCAGCTTTGTCAGTTGTGCCACTGTGCCACCCCGACAACACAATGCATTCAAACTATGAACTGCAACAAATGGTCACGTTTCAAAGGAGATCAAGTGTTCAGACACAGTATGATTTCAAACCAAGCGACCTTTACTCATGATTCCCACCTCAGATAGGGCAACCTGTTTAACTTCCATTTACTTGCCGATAAATTACAGATGAGGCTTCGGACCCGGCAGTTTACCTTACAAAGTTTGCTCTTGGGAACATCAATCTGTAACGTATATCTGCCAAAGCCATGAAGTGATGATAATCTTTGTTTCCATTTATTGTTTTGCCCTTATTTAAGGTCCCATCTAAATTCTGAGTACAGTGACAGTGAGTAAAAGCAAACCCTTCCTGGGCATTTTACAGAAGGAATTCACAACATGAATCAATTGTCCAGCGGCACAGGCTTGAAGGAGCAACTAGCAATCAAGAGATGATTATTTACAGAGTACACCATCAGAGGTTTTCATATTCTGGGTCAAGTTGAGTGAACAAATAGAGTAATTGTCTGTCAGCTTCAGCACCTGGAAGCACTTTATCACAGTCGTAACATGACTCAGCATTCTCTCCTTGCAGACTACAAGCCAGCCTAAACGTACAGAAGCACTGTCCATTCTTCGTACGACTTCACACTTCTGCTAGCAAGAGTGGCACAGTAGTGCAGCTGGTGGAGCCACTGCCTCGCACTACCAGAGATCCAGGTTCCAGCATGATCTCAGGTGCTGCCTGTGCATGCAGTTGGCACGCTCTCTTTGTAACTGCGTGGGTTTTCTCCACATGCTCCAGTTTATTCCCCACATCACAAAGACGTGCGCGTTTGTAGCTTCTGTAAATTACCCCTAGTGTATCGGGAGTGGATACGAAGGTGGGATAACAGAACTAGTGATCGGTGGGCGGTGTATCTCATGCTGAAATGTTGATATATTGGGTGAAAAACCAGATGTTTTCTTTAGTTTAGAGATACAGTGTGGAATCAGGCCCTTCGGCCCGGAGTCCGCGCTGACCAGCGATCCCTGCACACTAGTACAATCGTCCACACCAGGGACAATTTACAATTCGACGACACAGAAAAAATCATGCACGCTTTCATTTCCTCCCGCCTAGACTACTGCAACTCCCTATACACTGGGATCAGCCAATCTTCCCTGTCCCGCCTGCAACTGGTCCAAAACGCCGCAGCGAGTCTCCTGACAGGTACCCGTAAAAGGGACCACATCACCCCGATTCTGGCCTCTCTCCACTGGCTCCCTGTACGGTACAGAATCAACTTCAAGCTCCTCCTATTCACGTATAAAGCCCTAAATGGACATTCCCCACCCTACATCAAAAATCTTGTAACCCCCCTCTCTAACTCCAGGTCCCTCAGGTCGGCCGACTTGGGGCTACTCACTATCGCACGGTCTAGGCTTAAGCTCAGGGGTGACCGCGCTTTTGCGGTTGCAGCTCCTAGACTGTGGAACAGCATCCCTCTCCCCATCAGAACTGCCCCCTCCATCGACTCCTTTAAGTCCAGGCTCAAAACCTATTTCTACTCCCTAGCGTTTGAGGCTCATTGAGGAGGCGCTGTGAACTGTTTGTGTGCTACTGTATATTTCATTTTTTTCCTTAGTACCTAATCAGATGTACAGCACTTTCGTCAACGTGGGTTGTTTTTAAATGTACTATACAAATAAAATTGACTTGACTTGACTTGACAATCTTTACCAAAGCCAATTAACCGACAAATCTGCACATCTTTGGAATATAGGAGGAAACCGGAACACCTGGGGAAAACCCACAGGGAGAACGTACAAACTCCGTACAGACAGCACCCATGGTCAGGATTGAACCTGGGTCTCTGGTGCTGTAAGGCAGCAAGTCTACTGCTGTGTGTTACGTACATAACTAACACCATCATGAAGAGCAAAGTTTTCCAGTCGCTTAAAAACGTTGTTCTCAATTGCAGTGTTAATTATGCATGCAAGGGGAGGCTCGTCAATTTTGCAAAGGAACGGAAACAATTCCTGAAGGTGCTTGTTAAAGTATTCAACGTGGATGGTTGCTTATCTTATTATTTTTGATTCAGGCGATAGCTTCATTATTGTAAAACAACTATCAAATTGTAGAAGAGCTTGATTTACCCACTTTATTCTGAAGTACCCACCTGCTTCAAGAAGACCACTAGCATCCTTTTTTTTTTAAATATTTCCCTTTTAACGCCGAGTGCGGCACGGTGGCGCAGCGGTAGAGTTGCTGCCTTACAGCGAATGCAGCACCGGAGACTCAGGTTCGATCCTGACTACGGGCACCGTCTGTACGGAGTTTGTACGTTCTCCCCGTGACCTGCGTAGGTTTTCTCCGAGATCTTCGGTTTCCTCACACACTCCAAAGACGTACAGGTTTGTAGGTTAATTGGCTGGGCAAATGTAAAAATTGTCCCTAGGGTGTAGGATAGTGTTAATGTGCGGGGATCGCTGGGCGGCGCGAACCCTGTGGGCCAAAGGGCCTGTTTCCACGCTGTATCTCTAAATCTAAAAATCCTGGTGCCAAAGAAAAGCAAAATCTCATTCCTTGGTGGCTACCGTCTAGTGGCCTTGACATCCACCATCTTGAAGTGCTTCGAGAGGCTGGTTATGGAAAACATTAAATCTAGTTTACCAAGCAACATTGACCCACGGCAGTTCGTCTACTGCCACAACAGGTCCATGGCTGATGCCATCTCTCTGGCCCCATACTCATCCCTAGAACACCTGGATAAGAAGAGCACCTATGTCAGGCTCCTCCCCGTTGGATTGCAACCTTGTCGTGGTCGGGGAGCTTGTGTGTCTCAGTGACCCCTAGATCTATGCCAGCGGGAGATTCGTTTCCTGTTGGGGTTTCCCATGCTGGACAGGTCGAAGGGTAGAGACGAGACGAAGAGCGATCCACTGGTCCTCCAGGTTGGGGGTTGAGCACAGGGCTAACAACCCCGCCTCGTAAAACGAACGTGTTACGGAAACAACAACTGAAGGAATCAACACTACTGGGCGTGACGGACCTCCAGGGATATTGACAGACGATGGAAGTGACCTGGGGTAGTGTCCAGAAACTGGCCCAGAACAGACAGGAGTGGAGGACCTTTGTTGTTGCCCTACATGCCAGGAGGCATAACGGGCAGTAAACCAGTACACCTATGTCAGACTCCGAGTCATCACTCTCCTCTGCAACAGGATCCTTGACTTCCTGACCAACAGACCACAATCAGTGAGGATAGGGGACAAATCATCCGCGATGATGATAATCTTCAACTCCGGTGCCCTGAAAGGATGTGTTTCCAGCCCCCCTTCTATAATCCTTATGCATTCATGACTGTGCAGCGAAAAACCAATCCAACTCAATTTACAAATTCGCAGACATCACCATCTTAATGGGCTGGATATCAAATAATGATGAGATGGGGTATAGGAAGGGGATTGAGAATCTCCTATCCCGGTGCCCAGACAACAATCTCTCCCTTGATGTCAGCAAGACAAAGGAGGCAAAGTGGTAACACATCCCTGGTGTATAATGGCTCCAACGAGGTAGATAGAAAGTCAAGACCACACTCTAGCTGACGAGAGGAGGGTTCAGTTGCCTGTGACACCTGGGAAGAAACTGTCCCTGAATCTGCAGGTACAGTATGTATTTTCAAACGTCTGCACCTCTTGCCTGATGGGAGAGGGGAGAAGAGGGAGTGACCGGTCTTTGATTCTGTTGGTGGCCAGAGGCAGCGTGGTGTAAATGGAGGCAATGGAAGGGAGGTTGGCTTGTGTGATGATCTGGGCTGCATTCAGAACTCTCTGCAATTTCTTGCCATCTTGGATGGAGCTGCTCGCAAACCAAGCTGTGGTGCTTAGACAATAGACAATAGATGCAGGAGTAGGCCATTCAGCCCTTCGAGCCAGCACCGCCATTCAATGCGATCATGGCTGATCACTCTCAATCAGTACCCCGTTCCTGCCTTCTCCCCGTACCCCCTCACTCCGCTATACTTAAGAGCTCTATCCAGCTCTCTCTTGAAAGCATCCAACGAACTGGCCTCCACTGCCTTCTGAGGCAGAGAATTCCACACCTTCACCACTCTCTGACTGAAAAAGTTCTTCCTCATCTCCGTTCTAAATGGCCTACCCCTTATTCTTAAACTGTGGCCCCTTGTTCTGGACTCCCCCAACATTGGGAACATGTTTCCTGCCTCTAATGTGTCCAATCCCCTAATTATCTTATATGTTTCAATAAGATCCCCCCTCATCCTTCTAAATTCCAGTGTATACAAGCCCAATCGCTCCAGCCTTTCAACATACGACAGTCCCGCCATTCCGGGAATTAACCTAGTGAACCTACGCTGCACGCCCTCCATAGCAAGAATATCCTTCCTCAAATTTGGAGACCAAAACTGCACACAGTACTCCAGGTGCGGTCTCACCAGGGCCCGGTACAACTGTAGAAGGACCTCTTTGCTCCTATACTCAACTCCTCTTGTTACGAAGGCCAACATTCCATTGGCTTTCTTCACTGCCTGCTGTACCTGCATGCTTCCTTTCATTGACTGATGCACTAGGACACCCAGATCTCGTTGAACTCCCCCTCCTCCTAACTTGACACCATTCAGATAATAATCTGCCTTTCTATTCTTACTTCCAAAGTGAATAACCTCACACTTATCTACATTAAACTGCATCTGCCATGTATCCGCCCACTCACACAACCTGTCCAAGTAACCCTGCAGCCTTATTGCATCTTCCTCACAATTCACACTACCCCCCAGCTTAGTATCATCTGCAAATTTGCTAATGGTACTTTTAATCCCTACGTCTAAGTCATTAATGTATATCGTAAATAGCTGGGGTCCCAGCACCGAACCTTGCGGTACCCCACTGGTCACTGCCTGCCATTCCGAAAGGGACCCATTTATCCCCACTCTTTGCTTTCTGTCTGTCAACCAATTTTCTATCCATGTCAGTTTGCTACCCCCAATACCATGTGCCCTAATTTTGCCCACTAATTTCCTATGTGGGACCTTGTCGAAGGCTTTCTGAAAGTCGAGGTACACCACATCCACTGACTCTCCCGTCAATTTTCCTAGTTACATCCTCAAAAAATTCCAGTAGATTTGTCAAGCATGATTTCCCCTTCGTAAATCCATGCTGACTCGGAATGATCCCTTTACTGCTATCCAAATGCTCAGCAATTTTGTCTTTTATAATTGACTCCAGCATCTTCCCCACCACTGATGTCAGACTAACTGGTCTATAATTACCCGTTTTCTCTCTCCCTCCTTTCTTAAAAAATGGGACAACATTTGCTATCCTCCAATCCACAGGAACTGATCCTGAATCTATAGAACATTGAAAAATGATCTCCAATGCTTCCACTATTTCTAGAGCCACCTCCTTAAGTACCCTGGGATGCAGACCATCAGGCCCTGGGGATTTATCAGCCTTCAGTCCCATCAGTCTACCCAAAACCATTTCCTGCCTAATGTGGATTTCCTTCAGTTCCTCCATCACCCTAGGTTCTCCGGCCGCTAGAACATTTGGGAGATTGTGTGTATCTTCCTCAGTGAAGACAGATCCAAAGTAACGGTTTAACTCGTCTGCCATTTCTTTGTTCCCCATAATAAATTCCCCTGCTTCTGTCTTCAAGGGACCCACATTTGCCTTGACTATTTTTTTCCTCTTCACGTACCTAAAAAAACTTTTGCTATCCTCCTTTATATTATTGGCTAGTTTACCCTCGTACCTCATCTTTTCTCCCCGTATTGCCTTTTTAGTTAACTTTTGTTGCTCTTTAAAAGAGTCCCAATCCTCTGTCTTCCCACTCTTCTTTGCTATGTTATACTTCCTCTCCTTAATTTTTATGCTGTCCCTGACTTCCCTTGTCAGCCACAGGTGTCTCTTACTCCCCTTAGAGTCTTTCCACCTCTTTGGAATAAATTGATCCTGCAACCTCTGCATTATTCCCAGGAATACCTGCCATTGCTGTTCTACCGTCTTCCCTGCTAGGACCTCCTTCCAGTCAATTTTGGCCAGCTCCTGCCTCATGCCTCTGTAATCCCCTTTGCTATACTGTAATACTGACACTTCTGATTTTCCCTTCTGCCTTTCCATTTGCAGAGTAAAACTTATCATGTTGTGATCACTGCCTCCTAATGGCTCTTTTACCTCTAGTCCCCTTATCAGATCAGGATCATTACACAACACTAAATCCAGAATTGCCTTCTCCCTGGTAGGCTCCAGTACAAGCTGTTCTAAGAACCCATCTCGAAGGCACTCTACAAACTCTCTTTCCTGGGGTCCATTTCCAACCTGATTTTCCCAGTCTACCTGCATGTTGAAATCTCCCATAACCACCGTAGCATTACATTTTTGACACGCCAATTTTATCTCCTGCTTCCTGATAAAATGCTTTGTACAGCACTTCCGTAGAAGTTAATGAGTGTTGTTGGGGACATGCCGAACTTCCTAAACCTTCTGAGGAAGTGAAGGTGTTGGTGTGCTTCCTTGACCATTGCTTCGATGTGGCTAGTCCGGGATAAATTGCTAGTGATATTTATTCCTAAGAACTTGTAGCTTTCAACCATCTCTACTTTGGGAGAAAATCCATGCAGTCACAGGGAGAACGTGCAAACTCCCTACTGACAGCACCCATAGTCAGGATCAAACCCAGGTCCCTGGCACTAAGGCAGCAATTCTACCGCTGCCCCACCGTGCCGCCCAAAGTTCTCAGCGTTGCAGCACTCCGGTACCAGAGGTAAAGTCCAATGTTTGCAATGGGATAGAGGTCAATCAACAATACCCGAGCTTGAGGAAGAACCGCTCAGAGGCCCGATGACATTGGGAAAATTTTCCCGAGTTCATTAATCAATTGATGAGAGCACTTAATGACATACACACCAGAATCTATTGTTGGTATCTTCAGTATGCTTGAGAATACTTTTCCTTGCACATAGTGACTAACCCTCTTGTGACATTCATTGCTACATTTGCCAGAACAGTTAAGAAATAAGATAGACACAAAATGCTGGAGTAACTCAGCCTGAAGAAGGGTCTCAACCCGAAGGGTCTCAACCCGAAACGTCACCCATTCCCTCTCTCCAGAGATGCTGCCTGTCCCATTGAGTTACTCCAGCATTTTGTGTCTTTCTTAAATCAGCACCTGCAGTTCCTTCCTGCACAGTTAAGAAATATGAATTATGCAAGGTTGATCGAAAATAACTTGAGGAGACCATATAATGCTCAAGCTTTTTCCCCTTTTATTTTCTAATAGATTTAATACTGCTATGCTGTGTACTTTAAGGCTTCGATATTCTGCCAACTTCTACTTACTGCTGGCAAGCTTGATGCAACATCTATACCCGAATTTGCTTCCAAATGATGGTCAAATCATGCCAAACTGTTATCTTCCTTTCCTACGTTTTATCCTGGAGAATAAGGGCAGTTTTCACAACCAGATTTCAATGGAGTGTGGAATTGGATGGGAGAATGGGCTCTCAGTGTCTGATTGTTCAGCAATTAATTGAAATTTTTAGATTTAGAATTTTAGTTTTAGAGATACAGCGCGGAAACAGGCCCTTCGGCCCACCGGGTCCGCGCCGACCAGCGATCCCCACACATTAACACACACTAGGGACAATTTTGTTACATTTTTACATTTGCCCAGCCAATTAACCTACATACCTGTACGTCTTTGGAGTGTGGGAGGGAACCGAAGGTCTCGGAGAAAACCCACGCAGGTCACGGGGAGAACGTACAAACTCCGTACAGATGGCGCCCGTAGTCGGGATCGAACCCGACTCTCCGGCGCTGCATTCGCTGTAAGGCAGCAACTCTACCGCTGCGCCACCGTGAATGGACACTGGAGGGGTTGGTCTGGGCAACTCAATCATGGACACCACTAAGGCCAGGGTTTAGTTTAGTTTAGTGATGCAGCACGGAAACAGTCCCTTCGGCCCACTGAGTCCATGCCGATCAGCGATCACCCATACACTAGTTCTATGTTACCCCAGTTTCGCATCCTACACACTTTAGATAAGCCAATTAACCTGCAAATCGGCACGTCTTTGGAACGTGGGAGGAAATGGAGCACGCGGAGAAACTCATGTGGTCACAGGGGAGAACATGTAAACTCCATACTGACAGCACTCTGTCAAGATCGAATCCAGGTCTCTGGCGCATCGCTACCGCTGCGCCATTGTGTTGCCCCATCACACCAAACGTTGTTGAAAACGTAAGCCCATATTAGCAAAGTTATATTCAGGCTAGCTCATTTGAAAATTGCAAAACTAAGATTGATAAACCTATCATAAGATGTAGCACCAAGGGAGGTCAATGGAACCAAGATACTGATCTAATTGAAAAGTGCTGGATTTGTCTGCTTCTGCTGCTGTGTTTGAAGGGCATGATCCTCCTTGTGCTAACATTTTCACCCATCCATTACACAGGCATGGCCTCACACAGTGGGGTGAGAATATCTCTTCACACTCACTCAGTTGCTCGTCTAAATCAAATTAATCTTTACTTTGTACCCATTATGCTTAAATCTAAAGTTAAGAGTCAACAGTTCAACAGAGCTTTATTTGTCATTCGGTACCAAGGTACCGAACGAAACTACATAGCAGTCACACACAAAAAAGAACACAAGACACATGACCCCAACACAAACATCCATCACAGTGACTCCAAACATCCCGTCACTGTGATGGAGGCAACAAAACTTCCACTCTCTTCCCCACGCCCACGGACAGACAGCTCGTCCACGACCGACCCGCACAGTCCCCGCGGCCGAGTCGCACCATGCGCTGAGACGTCTCGCGGCCGAACCGGGCGGTGGAAGGCCCCGCGGCCGAGCCGTGCGCAGCTAAGTCCCGCGGCCGAGCCGCACCGGGCGATGTTAGGCCCCACGGCCAAGCCGCACCGGGCGATGGAAGGCCCCGCGGCCAAGCCGCACCGGGCGATGTTAAGTCCAGCGGCCGAGCCGCACCAGCGATGAAAAATCCCGCGGCCGAGCCGCGCCGGGCGATGTTAGGCCCCGCGGCCCGGGCACTGTTAAGTCCAGTGGCCGAGCCGCACCAGCGATGTTAGGCCCCGCGGCCGAGCCGCACCGGGCACTGTTAAGTCCAGCGGCCGAGCCGCACCAGCGATGTTAGGCCCCGTGGCCCGGGCACTGTTAAGTCCAGCGGCCGAGCCGCACCAGCGATGTTAGGCCCCGCGGCCGAGCCACACCGGGCGATGGAAGGCCCCGCGGCCAAGCCGCACCGGGCACTGTTAAGTCCAGCGGCCGAGCCGCGCCGGGCGATGGAAGGCCCCGTGGCCGAGCCGCACCCTGCGCCGTGAGGAAGGGACCTAAAAGAGAAAGGTTTCCCCCACCCACACCACCACCCCCGCCCACACCACCACCCCCCACACATACACAACCAAAAAAAAACTAAAACCATCCCAACACCGACACACAACAAAAAAAAAAGGAAAAAAGACGAACAGACTGCTAGCGAGCCGCAGCCGTTAGGCGCCGCCACTTCCGCTTGATTTTGGATTGTTTTATTGTCATCTATCCATCCATCCATCCATCCATCCATCTATCTATCTCTGATACTCTGTTTGGTGCATTTTATTGTTTGGGGCTTGACACAGCCAAAAGAGTACACGACAGCACGACAATTTTAGGCCCACCCTACTCACTAGGGCCCTGTACAACTGCAGAAGGACCTCTTTGCTCCTATACTCAACTCCTCGTTATGAAGGCCAACATTCCATTGGCTTTCTTCACTGCCTGCTGTACCTGCATGCTTCCTTTCAGTGACTGATGCACTGAGACACTCAGATCTCGTTGTACGTCCCCTTTTCCTAACTTGACACCATTCAGATAATAATCTGCCTTCCTATTCTTACCACCAAAGTGGATAACCTCACACTTATCCACATTAAACTGCATCTGCCATGCATCCGCCCACTCACACAACCTGTCCAAGTCACCCTAAAAACCTCATAGCATCTTCCTCACCGTTCACACTGCCACCCAGCTTTGTGTCATCTGCAAATTTGCGAATGTTACTTTTAATCCCTTCATCCAAGTCATTAATGTATATTGTAAATAGTTGCAATCCCAGCACAGGTACCCCACTAGTCACTGCCTGCCATTCTGAAAGGGACCCATTTATCCCCACTCTTTGCTTTCTGTCTGCCAACCAATTTTCTATCCATGTCAGTACCCTACCCCCAATACCATGTGCTCTAATTTTGCCCACTAATCTCCTATGTGGGACCTTGCCGAAGGCTTTCTGAAAGTCGAGGTACACCACATCCACCGGCTCTCCCCTGTCCATTTTCTTAGTTACATCCTCAAAATTCATTCAATTCACCCCAATGAAATGACACCCTCTGCCAGATTTTTTAACAAAAACTAAAACTACCTCGACACCACTGCTCTTCTGAGTGAAGAGAATTTGGTGTCATGGTTATGAGCAATGGTTTCTTCCAGTCTCCTTTCTCTCAATCATGTTCATGGTCAAACAGGTTCAACGTGTAGCTTCAGATGTTAATAAATAAATCAAGAGTGACAAACGCATTTTCTTTTTGTACTTAACCTTTTGCTCGTTTTGTTTGCATAGTTTAATTCTGCCCAATTTGCCCATTCTACTTCACCTCTCTGGACTGAAGGATCCCGTCTGAAGAAGGGTCCCATCATGAAGCGTCACCTATCCGTGTTCTCCAGAGATGCAGAGTTACTCCAGCATTTTGTGTCCTTTTATGTAAACCGGCATCTGCAGTTCCTTGATTCTACATTAATACTGTTGTCTCGCCGTTTCCCTCCATGTTTGACGCCTGGCCTGCTGAGATCCTCCAGCACATTGTGCTTTGCTCAAGATTCCAGCATCTGCAGTCTCTTGCGTCTCCTTGTCTCAGTTTTCGGCCTATCTGCTGTGGGTTACTGGGAATAACCTCCGCAGTGGCAGAACTGTTTGCCTATCAAACCTCATGCTCCTGAAAATCATTCTACCTTTGGGCTAACTGTGGTTTTAGAATCCCCACTGATCTCAAGATACATCAAACCAAAATACACTAGAGCAGCAGATGAGGAAAAGAATCCCAACGCAGACAGCTGCTTCACCGCTGGGCAAATTTTCAAACAAACCAAGATCACAAAATGAGCCTTGCACCCTCTGCTTGAAATTAAGACAAATCATCAGAAAAAGAATCTCTCCATATTTTTGACCTCTTTTTTACCTGAACTGATGTATCATTTGAGCACGTTACACAAAGGGCGGTGGGGGTGTGGAACGAGCTGCCAGAGGAGATAGAGGCAGGTACTATTGCAACGTTTAAGAAACAATTGGACAGGTACATAGATAGGCCAGGTTTGTAAGGTTTATGGGCCAAATGCAGACAGGTAGGACTAGTGTAGATGGAACATGTTGGTCGGTGTGGGCAAGTTGGGCCGCGGGGGCTGTTTCCACATTGCATGACTTTGTGATACCTCCATACCTTCCAAATATTATTCAACGCCTGCTTCATCTTTCAAGGGGAGAGTGCAGCAGGCACTTGTACATGAGCTTTCGTGGCCTGGGAATCGATGTGAAGCTGGCACAGTGTCGCAACTGCTGCACAACGAACATCTGTGTTCGCTTCCTGGCATTCACTGTGTTTCAGCCCGAGTGCGAGAATCAAATGCTCCATCCACCGACAACGCCATGCTGAAGCAAATCCCAGCAATGGGCCACCGTACAACCGTGACCTTTCCATTAACCCATTACACTGGCATTGTTCATGACATTCAAGGTCAATGGCACAAGTCCAGCACTCACTGGGCATCATCATACAGTAAAGGATGGGGTGGGGTGGGGGCGGGGGAATTGAAGACAGATTAAAAATTATTTACTATGCCTTGCCCACGATTATTAATTTCCAAATCAGAAACAGCAGCGACTGAGTTCACTGATACATCTGGCTCCCACAGGGACATGTCTGACCTGCAGAGACACAGAGGCAACCTTGACTGTGAGAACAAGGCATATTCACTTCTCACAGCAGGCGTTCTTTGCAGCTCGTCTTAATGAAGCTGTCAATTAGTGCTGAGACAAGATCAGTACATTCACACCCTGTAGGTCTGGCTTGGGAGGGACCAAAGTCCATTTACTGTTGGAAGGGGGGAAAATAGTTTTTTTTCAGCCCCTTGAGAATGTTTCTCAATGGCAATTAATCTGAACATGAAAGAAACACAGAACAAGGTGTTAATTCGCCATCTTCTGGAAGCCTCAACTATTATTTTTGTTCCTTGAACCTTGTGTTTGCCTGCCAAGGCTAAACTTCCAAAGGAACACATCCGAATGCAAGGAACTACAGATGTCGTGGTTTTTTTTTAAGAAATACAGTATGGAAAGCAGGCCTTCAGCTCACCGAGTCCACGCCGACCAAAAATCACCCCGTGCACTAGTTCCATCCTACACTCGGGACAATTTACAGAAGCCAATTAACCTACAAACCTGCTTTTGGGATGAGGGAGGAAACTGGAGTACCCGGAGAAAACCCACTTGGTCACGGGGAGAACATGCACACTCCATACAGATGTTGTGTTATTGCAATTTGCTCAATTTACTCAATTTGCGTACTACGCCGATTGATTCCAAGTTACCGTCACCGGCAGAGATGATGTTTGGAAGACAGATTCGGACACCTCTACCCACTAACCTTGACACGAACAAGGCATACCAAGGGCAGAGGAACTTTGAGCGACTTGAAGAGCGCAAGCAGAGTATGAAGGCGCATTTTGACAATTCGGTGAAGAGACAAGACTTGAAACCATTACTCATTGGACAGAAGGTCCGGGTTCTGGATCAAGCGACTCATGTCTGGATACCAGCAGAAGTGAGAATGATCTGTGATGAACCCCAGTCAAGATCTTACATTATTGAAACGCCGAATGGAAATAGATTAAGGCGGAATCGAGTGCAGTTGAGAGATATTCCTCCACTGGAGAAACCAGGCTTTGGTCCCCACTGCGTCACTCCAGATAGCAACAGGACTGAGACCAAATATGAAGTGGAGGAACGACTGGCACATAATGCTGATGGAGATTATGTGACACGTTCAGGACGTGTTAGTAAAAAACCTGCACGTTACCGTTGATAATAGTGAAGAATTATGGTGTTTATAAAAAACATTTAAGTTTAGAGTTTGTTTGTTATATATATTTTGTTTTATATAAGACAAGGGGGATGTTGTGATATTGCAAGGACTACTTTGTTGTATCACAAGGACTACTTTGTTTGCCCACGTAGTAACATGTATATATGAGAATGACGTGATGTTGGTGGTCACTCTGGTTCCAGGTGGCCGTGGAATAAACAGCCTGGATTTAAGCTCCAGCTTTTAAACCTTTTAAACACGTGTACTTGTGGTCCTTCCAGAGTCATAGCAAAGGTATAACAGATACGGACCACGAACAGACAGCACCTGTAGCCAGGATCGAACCTGGGTCTCTGACGCTGTAAAACATCAGCTCTGCCACGCTGAGAGGCAGGAGCCCTACTGATGCTCTACTGCGCCACCCTTGGTTTACAACAAAAAAGACCCAATGTGCTGGAGTAACTCAGCGCGTCAGGCAGCATCTCTGGAAAACATGGATGGGTCAACGTTTCAGGTCGGGCCCCTTCTTCTTTAGAGTCTGAAAAAACATACCTATCCGGGAAGTCACCGATCCATGTTTTCCTGAGGTACCCGCTGATTTACTCCAGCACTTTGTGTCCTTGTGAAGGAACAAATCTGCAAGTTTTGGTTTGGAGGGTTTGCATCGAGAAACATTCCATGTGTTTCAAATGAAAACAAATCAGTCATTGACTCAACTACCATTTATCTGATCAACAGGGTAGCATGGTGGCACAGCGGTAGATTTGCTGCCTTACAGCGCCAGAGACCCAATCTCGATCCTGACTATGGGTGCTTGTCTATATGGAGTTTGTAAGTCATACAACACCTAAATGGGGCCTTTAGCCCACCAGGTCCATGCCAACCAAGTTGGCATAATGGGCTAGTCCCATTTATCTGCATTTGGTCCAGAGCCATCTAAACCCTTCTTATCCATGCATCTGTCCAAATATCTTCCTCCATAAGCTAGTTTCCTCCCACAAAGAGTTGTTTGTTGGGAGGTTAATTGGCCACCACAAATCACCTCAAGTGTGAAGGAGAGTGGGAGAATTTTCATTGCTTTCGTCAAATTCTGTCAGTCACAAAACGCAGACAGAGCAGCCTGTGAGTGTGTTCACTCATTAAAACTGATGCCAATGAAACTTAATGGTCCATAACTTCCACATGATATTCCTGGAGTCTTTAGAGATACAACGTGGAAACAGGCCCTTCAGTCCACGCCGACCCTGTACACTTACACTATCCAACACACAAGGGGCAATTTACAGAGACCAATTTACCTGCAAGCCTACAGGTCTTTGGCATGTAGGAGAAAACCAGAGCACCCGGAGAAAACCCATGGGACCAGACGGACAACGTTTAAAACTCCATACAGACAGCGCCTGTAGTCAGGATCGAACCCGGATCTCTGGTGCTGTGAAGCAGCATCTCTACCACTGCAGCTCGTGCCAAAGACGTGCAGGTTAATTGTCCTCTAAATTACCCAGAGTGTGTATGTAGTGGATGGGAATGTGGGATAACATGGAACTGGTGTGAATGGATGATCGATAGTTGGTGTGGACTCGGTGGGCCGCGGGGCCTGTTTCCGTGCCGTATCTCTAAACAGCTTTTATATACTGGAGGATCAGAGTAGGCAGTGAACAGAATTAGCCTGCATCGTTTAGGCATTGTTCAACGTGCCTGCAGCCAGAACAAATGAGGAAAGCATTTTCCATTATATTTTGCATTTTTGGTAACTGCACAGAGTGTCAATGTCTGCAGCAAAGTCTATCAACCATCATTAAAAATGTCAGCCATAATAAAGTACAATGGTGCTTTGAATTGTAAATATAGTAATCGAACATTAACCACAGTTGCTATAGATTTGTAAATATTTTATGTATGTATTTTAACATCTATTCCTTCAGCCAAATTATTTGTATTATCAAAGGCAAATGTGCTGGGCAAAAGTAAATGAATGAAGTACATTATTAGAAATTATTCAAAATTCAAATATGCATGTGTTCTTATAATTACCAATTCAGCTGCACATAAGTGACTGAAAGCTGAAGGATTAAAGTTTTTTTAATGAGTGAAAACTAGCTTCTTTTGCCAAACGACAATAATAACTGTAAGGCACCTTGGAATGAAACCAAAAGTATCAAGTGAAGATAAAAAACAAACCCTCTGTTTAAATCCTTCTCCATTAACACTTCACACTGCCTCAGCAAGGCCACCAGCTTAATCAAGGACCAGTCTCACCCCGGTCACTCCCTCTTCTTCTACCTTCTGCAATCAGGAAATAAGTACAGAAGTTTGAAACGCATGCCTCCAGATTCAGGGACAGTTTTTTCCCCCCAGCTGTTATCTGGCAACTGAACCATCCTCTCACCAGCGAGAGAGCAGTCCTGACCTTTCCAGATCTATCTCATTGGAGTCCTTTGAACTATCTTTAAAATTAAGTGGTTGAAATTGCACAAATGAGACACGACACTGAATTGTGTGTGTTTATTTAAAATCTCTGCTGCACAGTCACAGAGCCAGGCAGCACTGTCACTAACAGGTGGACTAACAGGTCCATGCCGACCAAGATGGCTGTCTGAGCCGGTCCCATTTCCCTGCATTTGGCCAATATCCCTCTCAACCTTTCTCATCCACATACCTGTCCAAATGTCTTTTAACTGTTGTAATTGTACCTGCCTCAAATACTTCCTCTGACAGCTCGTTCCACATTTCACCATCTACTGCAGGCAGCATTCTGGTAAACCTCCTCTGCACCTTCTCCAAAGCCTCCTCATCCTTCCTGTTATGGGGTGAGCAGAACTGCATGCAATACTCCAAATGCAGCCTAGTTTTGTTTAGTTTAATTTATTGTCACGTGTTCCGAGGTACAGTGAAAAGCTTTTGTTGTGTGCTAATCAGTCAGCAGAAAGACTATCTATATACTAAAACTCTCGTTTGTTATCTTGTTTGTGACTGAACTTCAGCCAAAAAGGTATACGATAGTGCGACAATTTTAGGCCCACCTTACTTACATACATTGACACTTTAGTGATAATGCAAGTAATTTTATTGAAATCGGTGTTATATTTTTAAAGTTATTCACATTTTAAAGTTTAAAAGGAGGGGAGGGGGAGGGGGAGGGGAGGAGGGAGGAGGGAGGGGAAAGGGGGAGTGGGGGAGAAGGGAGAGGGAAGGGGGGGGTTGAAGGGGGTTGAGGGGGATGGAGTAGAGGGGGGAGGAGGGAGGGGAGGGGGTTGGGGAGGGATGGTGGAGGGGGGGGGGGGAAGGGAGGGTGCTGCACCAATGCAGGAGAGGTTTGGGCCCAGCGGGTCCACTTGGTCTAGTACATGATTACAATCGAGCCGTCCACAGTGTACAGATACATGATGAGGGAGTAACGTTTAGTATAAGACAAAGCCAGCAAAGTCCAATCAAAGGTATGCCGATGGTCAACAATGAGGTAGATAGTAGTTCAGGACTGCTCTCTAGTTGGGGCAAGGATGGTGTGGTTTCCTGATAACAACCATATGGAGTTGCATCATGACTTCCTGCGTCTGATATTCAATGCCCCTAGCTATGAAGTTTGTGAGCACAGTGGCATCAATGTCTTTTGAAGAGACATCAATTACTTTATCTTAAATATCTCCACTAAAAATAGTGAAAGAATTATCAATGAAATGCAAGGTGGAATAGTTCATCTATTTTTAATCTTTTTCATCTGCAATATCATTTCAAAGTATGGGCTGACTCATTCACAAGCGGATAATGTGCAGCTGATTTACTGTTCTCAGCTACCAAAGTTTCCTCAAGAAAGTCATTTATTTAATAAGCTAACTTTGTTTGAAAAATGTGAACAGAGTATAAAGAAATACCATTTACTGGCATGAGTGAATGAAGGAAAAATTCGATTTATTATGATAGATCTTGCTTTTATGATCAATTCCAAAGGATAGTACGGAAGATAAATAGGTCCTCTTTGAGATCCAGTCTCCAATCGCTCACTGGTCCAGTATCGTTAATGCATCGTGAATTTATGGCTTGATTTAGAATCAAGACTGTAGATGGAAGGCAAAATGAAATTATATTAAGTAAATTGAAATGAAATGAAGTAATAGAACAGACACAAAGACTCGGGAACAGCTTGTTCTCTTCTATTATCAGGCTTCTGAATGGTCCTTCCATTAGCTAGGGTACTGCCCTCTCATCTCCACCCTATTGCAGATAGTGAACCTTGTCTACAGAACTGATGTACTACAATGTTCTAGGAAGGAACTGCAGATGCTGGTTTAATCCAAAAATAAACACAAAAATGCTGGAGTAACTCAGCGGGACAGGCAGCACCTCTGCATAGAAGGAATGGGTGACTTTTCGGGTTGAGACCCTTCTTCAGACTGATGTGCTACAATGTTGAGAACTATACTCTGCACTCTGTTTCTTCGTCTTTGCTCTGCCCATTGTACCAGTGCTTGAGTTTGGCTTGATTGTATTTATGTATGGTATAGTATTAGCCGATCTGTTTGACAAAACAAAACTTTACACTGTACCTTGTGTACGTAACAATAAATCTAAACCAAGCCAAGTAATGGAGGAGAGGGGTGGAGAAGGGAGACAGATACAACTGGGTCATAGATGGAGGCAAAGACTGATGAATCTTTGTCAGGGTAGAAGGGGGGGGGTGAAGGTGGAGAAAGTCAGATGAGTGATAAGGAGGTATACAAGGGGTTACCAGTTCTGCAATCTGATAAGAGGTGATTGGGGACTGGAGGGGGTATTGGGAAAGGGGACAACAATGGGAAGAGCAGAGGAGAATGAGAAGGAGAGGGGAGACAAAATCACTTTGGTTCATAGATTCATGATCCAACTTGCCCACTCAGACCAAGATGACCCATCTATGCCAGTCAGACCTGCTTGTTGTTTGCCCATATCCCTCGAAACATTTCCTATCCATGTACCTGTCCAAATGTCTTTTAAACATTGTTATAGCACCTGACTCAACCGCCTCATCTGGAAGCTCCACTATGTGTGAAATAATTGCCCCTCAGGTTCCCCTCTTATATCCTTCCCCTCTCATCTTATATTTATGTCCTAGAAACATAGAAACATAGAAAATAGATGCAGGAGTAGGCCATTCGGCCCTTCGAGCCTGCACCGCCATTCAATATGATCATGGCTGATCATCCAGCTCAGTAGCCTGTACCTGCCTTCTCTCCATACCCGCTGATCCCTTTAGCAAAAAGGGCCACATCTAACTCCCTCTTAAATATAGCCAATGAACTGGCCTGAACTACCTTCTGTGGCAGAGAATTCCACAGACTCACCACTCTCTGTGTGAAGAAATGTTTTCTCATCTCGGTCCTAAAAGACTTCCCCCTTATCCTTAAGCTGTGACCCCTGGTTCTGGACTCCCCCAACATCGGGAACAATCTTCCCGCATCTAGCCTCTCCAACCCCTTAAGAATTTTATATGTTTCTATAAGATCCCCCCTCAGTCTTCTAAATTCCAGTGAGTACAAGCCCAGTCTATCCAGTCTTTCCTCATATGCAAGTCCCGCCATCCCAGGGATCAATCTGGTGAACCTTCTCTGTACTCCCTCCAAGGCAAGAACGTCTTTCCTCAGGTTAGGAAGGTCCTCTGGTACTTGATTCCCTTACTCTGTGTAAAAGACTCTGCACATTCACCCAATCTATTCCAGGGTGGGGAAAGGGGTTACCTAAAATCGTACGATACAACATTCATACCAGCTGTTTCATACCATTCATTCCCAGCTTAATTCAGTTTAGATACAGCATGGAATCAGGCCCGTCAGCCCAGGGGTTCCACACCGACCTTTGATCACCCAAACACTAGTTCTATCCTACACACTCGGGACAATCGACATAAGCCAAATAACCTACAAACCTGTAGGTCTTTGGAATATGGGAGAAAACTGGAGCACCTGGAGAAAACCCACACGGTGTCAGCACAGACAGCACCTGTGGTCAGGATCGAACCTGGGTCTCTGGTGCTGTGAGGCAGCAACTCTACCACTGCACCACTATGCTGCTGTGAGCTGTTTCCAGACAACTAAACCATCCTATCACCAACTAGAGTGTGATTCTGACCTACCATCTACCTCATTGGAGACACTGGGACTATCTTAAATCGAACTTTATCCTGCACTAAGCGATATTCCCTTTATCCTGTATCTGTACACTGTGGAAGGCTTGATAGTAATCTTTCTGCTGACGGCATAGCATGCAACAAAAAAGCTGCTCACCGTACTAGCTAGTTAGTTTAGTTTACTGTCATGTGTACCGAGGTACCATGAGAAGCTTTTGCTGCATGCTAGTCGGTTAGTGGAAAGACTATACATGATTACAATCAAGCCATCCACCACGTACAGATACAGGATAAAGGTAATAACGCTTAGTGCAGGATAAAGTCCAGTAAAGTCCGATTTAAGATAGTCCGAGGGTCTCCAATCAGGTGGATAGTAGCTCAAAACTGCTCTCTAGTTGGTGAAAGGATGGTTCAGGTGCATCATAACAGCTGGGAAGAAACTGTCCCGAACGAAACCTCCGGGTTGTAGACAACCTTAGTGGAAGATGGGGTGATGTTCCTCTCGGTTATATAAGAAAATAACTGCTGATGCTGGTACAAATCGAAGGTATTTATTCACAAATTGCTGGAGTAACTCAGCAGGTCAGGCAGCATCTCGGTAGAGAAGGAATGGGTGACGTTTCGGGACGAGACCCTTCTTCAGACTGATGCCAGGGGGGGCGGGACAAAGGAAGGAGAGTTATGCTCTAGGTTCCTCTAGGTTATTCCTCTAGGTTATGGTGGGCCTCACCTGGTAGTGGAGAATGGGAAAGGGCTGGCAACCAGGAGCTCAGGATTGCCCACCCACGCCACCCTTTCCATTGACTATATCACTCAACTGAGTACAGTCAGCCAACAGACCGCCCCATCACACACTGTGCCATGCCACATACCACTTCCAGCACAGACGTGCGTTGAATGCATGAAATGCTGATTGTATATGGTGTGTATTTTGCAAAGTAGTTCTGTTAGAATCAGTGTAAAGATTTATTCATCGAATTCCCACTGCGTTAACACCCCCCTTGAACTTTAATAACTGTGAGGGAATTGGAATCACATTTTGCCAGGGAAAAAAAGGTGAATAATTTCTCTAAGTGGAACGTTTCACTCTCAGAAATTTGCCGTCCATCTGCAGAAATCTGTTTACAAGCCAACATGTCAACCACGCTGATCAAATAGCAAAGTTACGCGAATGTTGCTTGAATTATTCACCTGGCGTTCTCTGTGTCGAGGTTCAGCTTGAATTTATTCCAATAATGCAGGGGAGAAATCTGTCCTTGTTTGCCAGCATTAAACGCTTGCTAAAATATTAGCTGCCACCTCTCCTCGCCTCGGTTCGCCCCGATGCCAATGAACATTTTAGAATGAATCAGCGTCGCACATTTGAGCTGGCAGACTCATCGCTGATGAAAATCTCGGATATCTTGGGAACGAGCATTTGGCGAGCCATCCTTGAAGCTCTGAAGTTTATCTGAAAAGCACTGCCTTCTCTTCGTGTTGACAACGAAAGCACAAACCCTCTCCTTGGTCGAAGTACCTGTTGCTGTCAGCGACGCAGCTGTGGCAGCAGCTCTTATTTGTAGATTTCATTCCTCTGCTCTGGCAACACGAGTCTCATGCATCCCTGGGTCAGAATGCCGAGATTACTGCTGCTTTAAGAGTTGAAGTGATTTATGCCTGGCCATTCATGACTTTGTTTTTTAATTGAGTTTTATTCTGGCACAGATCAGAAAGGGCAAAGATTTTTGACTAGTGCACACACTGCAACGGTGCTTAAACATTGAAACAACTCAAGCTATAAATGATTACTGTCACCACCACACAATGGGGCCTCTGATCTCTCTCTCTCTCTCTCTCTCTCTCATGGTAATCCCAAATGACCTTTCAATCAGCAAAATGCAAATGCACTCCTTTATCCCGAAGCTGTGCCTCTCATTCCAGCTTTCTCTCCTTTTCCGCTGATCATTCCACGGATCTTTATGTACGAGGCAGGAGGCCTGAGCCACTACTTGAATAAAGTGGAAGCATTTGTTCATTCATTCGGATTGCTGGCAATGTTGGCCTTTACCGTCCAAACCCGATCTGCTCCTGGCACTTAATGTCAGCCACCATTCATAGACACAAAAGGCCGAGGTAACTCAGCCTGACAGGCAGCATCTCTGGAGAGAAGGAATGGGTGACGTTTGGAGCCAGGACTCTTTATCTCGACCTGAAACGTCACCCATTCCTTCTCTCTACAGTTGCTGCCTGTCTCGCTGAGTTACTCCAACATTTTGTGTCTATCTGTGGTGTAAACCAGTACCTGCAGTTCCTTCCGACACATTTTATCTGCTCCACTGCAAAATCTCCTCAAAGTACACCTACTTTGAAGTTCTCCTCCTCTCTCTGACCCTCTCTCACTGCTCCCCATCATTGCTCCTGCTTTCCAGCTCTGCGACCATGTTTTAACCTGAATGGTTCTGAAGAACGGTCTCGCCCCGAAACGTCACCCATTCCTATCCAGAGATGCTGCCTGTCCCATTGAGTTACTCCAGCATTTTGTGTCTATCTTTGGGTGTAAAGCAGCATCTGCAGTTCCTTCTTACACACCATTGGTCTGGCTTCACACAGAGCAGTACAGCACAGGACAGACCCATTGGCCCACAGTGTCTGTGCCGAACATGATCCCAAGTTAAACTAATCTCCTATGCCAGCATGTGGTCCATGGGAACACACCCAGAGTATTGTGCGCAGTTTTGGTCACCTAATTTGAGGAAGGACATTTCTGCTATTGAGGGACTGCAGCGTAGGCTCACCAGGTTAATTCCTGGGATGGTGGGACTGACATACAATGAAAGAATGGATCGACTGGGCTTATATTCACTGGAATTTAAAAGGATGAGAGGGGATCTTATAGTAACAAAAAAAATCCTAAGATATTGGATAGGCTAGATACAAAAAAAAAATGTTCCCTATATTGGGGGAGTCCAGAACCAGGGGTCACAGTTTAAGAATAAGGGGTAGGCCGTTTAGGACTGAGATGAAGAAAAACGTTTTCACCCTGAGAGTTGCGAATCTGTGGAATTTTCTGCCACAGAAGGCAGTGGAGGCCAATTCACTGGATGTATTCAAGAGAGAGTTAGATTTAGCTCTTAGGGTTAAAGGAATAATGGAGAGAAAGCAGGAACGGGGATACTGATTTCGGATGATCAGCCATGATCATATTGAATGGCGATGCCGGCTCGAAGGACTGAATGGCCTATTCCTGCACCTACTTTCTATGTTTCTATATATATATATTTCTTTATCCCCCCATTCCCTGAATATCCATGTAAGCCATCGTAGGGATCTCCCCTCCAGGGACACATTCACTGTTGCTGATAACCTATTAGAACACATTTCTTGTCCAAAATGTTGTGGAAAAATAAGTGCAGTGAAATAACTAGTAGAAATCAGTTGAAGAAACGACTATATTTTAAGAGGACGAGGAAAGGAAGATAAGAAAACATCATTTTCAAGTCAATGTAAAGATAACGGATTGGTGACGATGCTAACTTATTGAATGTAATTGATAACAATACATACATTTGTGCTTTGACCTAGAATTCCCCTTAACAAATTCTAGATCTAATTAATCTTAATCAATAATTAAATTGTATTTTTGTCCCTCATGAAATGCGAATTCCTCCAGCTACTACCATGTATCTCCAATAAACAGTACCTTGCAGTTGTAAAGCTTCTTTGGCATTGCTAATGCTTCCACACACTTTACAGGAGCCACATAAAGAACTGTTGGGAGTGGTGACCAAGATTGGTCAAAGATGCAGGTTTCAAGTGGTAACTTGAAGGAGAAATGGCAAGCTAACCCAACCAGTTGAAAATGGAGGCTGATCCTCTCAAGACAGATTAACCGATCTAAACACATCAATTGGGGTTACAGATAAGTCTAGAGTTCAGATCATTCACATCAGAAATGCTATAAATTTATTGATCATTTAGATTTATGCTTCTGTTAAAGTACATTCATTTCACCCAGTTTAATATGCAGGAGAACCTATGAAATGAAGTCAGCCATTCATCACACATTGTTTGCTCCAAATTCCAATTTTTATGCTCTTATCTGCATTTGTATGTCTTATTCAACCTCTACACTTATCAACCGCACTCTCCTTATCAGTGCAATCTTTCACATTAGGCAAAGAAGATTACAATTTCCACACAAGATATTCCATCCTTGTTGCTGTATTGTATGTACCTCCTCTGACTTCAGCATGAATTATTTTTGCATTGGTTATTTTTAAGCAGTAAAAAGTTCCTCCATAATTGCTGCTGTCATACATCAATGGTGGAAAAGAATCATGACAAACCATCATATGAACTGATGATTTTATATTTAGGAACAGACTAAACTCGAGTACCTAATGGTTTTCATTAATAATTTAATTCAGTTCACCAGGAAACATGCTATTATTTCAGTGCAAAATGTTTTCTGTCATCCATTAGAGAGTCAATTTCCTATTTTTGTGACAGATTTTTAACCAGTGTCATTTTCAGAAATCTATAAATTTGCAATTTTTTCTAAATTGCAGTCATTCAATAATAATATATATTTTTAAATGCTCTCCATGTTTTGGCACAGTGGCGCAACTGATGCCTCACAGCTCTGGAGACCCTAGTTCGATCCCAGCTACGGGTGCTGTCTGTGCATAGTTTGTACTTTCTCCCTGTGACCATGTGGGTTGTCTCCGGTTTCCTCCCACACTCCAAAGATGCACAGGTTTGTAGGATAATTGGCCTCCGTGAAGTGACCCTAGCATTAGGGAGTGGGCATAAATGTATTCTAAATTACCCCATGGGGACAAATAAAGTGTTTTTGAACTTGAACTTTGAACAAGGAGGATAACATAGAACTAATGTCAGCGTGGACTCTGTTGGCAGTGAAGTCCGTTTCCATGCAGTTTCTCTAAAGCAAACTAAACTAATTCACAAAATCTTCATTGACTCTATCCTTCAGGTGCTGATCAATGCTCCCCATGGACCTGAATAAATTCAGTTGATGTACTTAGATTATTCCAGGGACATTTCACAACAATGCATTTTACATCTATATCTGAACGACAAGAGTCAGGAAGTCATGCTGCATCTTTGCAGGACTTTGTTCAGGCCAAATCCAGAGTACGGATTACAGTTCTGTTCGCCCCATTACAAGCAAGATCTGGAGGCTTTGGAGAAGATTCAGATAGATTAACCAGAATACTCCTGGATTAGAGGGTATTAGCTACAAGGAAGAGGTTGGACTGTTTTCTCTTGAATGTGAGAGATTGAGGAGAGACCTGATGAAGTATATAAAGTTAAGAGAGGTAATGAAAAGGTGGACAGAAACTTTTTTCCCCCATGGCTGAAATGCCAAAAACTAGAGCGCATAAATTGAAGGTGAAAGGAGCAAAGTTTGAAGCTGTGCTTGGCAAGTATTTTGTACAGAGGGTGTTGGCTCCCTGGAACATGCTGCCAGAGGTGATGGTGGAGGTAGAAACAAGTGACAATTAGGTTTATTTGATAGGCGCATGAATATGAAGGTATAACAGGTATAACAGAGCTTTATTTGTCGTTCGGTACCGAAGTACCGAACGAAACTACATAGCAGTCATAGAAAAAAAAAGAACACAAGACACATAACCCCAACACAAACGTCCATCACAGTAACTCCAAACACCCCCTCACTGTGATGGAGGCAACAAAACTTCCCCTCTCTTCCCCACGCCCACGGACAGACAGCTCGTCCCCGACCGACCCGCACAGTCCCCGCACCGGGCGCTGAAACGTCTCGCGGCCGAACCGGGCGATGAAAGGCCCGCGACCAAGCCTTGCGCAGCTAAGCCCCGCAGCCGAGCCGCACCAGCGGTGAAAAGTCCCGCAGCCGAGTTGCACCGGGCGGTGTTAAGCCCCGCAGCCGAGTTGCACCGGGCGGTGTTAAGCCCCGCAGCCGAGCTGCACCGGGCGATGTAAGTCCAGCGGCCAAGCCGCACCGGGATGTAAAGTCCAGCGGCCGAGCCGCACCGGGGGATATTAGGCCCCGCAGCTGAGTCGCACCCCGCGCCGTGAGGAAGAGAAAAGTTCCCCACACCCACCCACCCACACCCACCCCCCACACACCACCACCCCCTCCCACACATACACAACCAAAAAAATATATATAAAAATCATCCCAACACCGACACTCAACAAAAAAAAGACGGACAGACTGCTAGTCAGCCGCTGCCGTTAGGCGCCGCCACGTGGGGGAATATTGATCATACGCAGGCGGATCTGTTTAGTTTATCTTGGCATCATGTTCGGCAAAGACATTGTGGCCCAGAGGGCCTGTTCCAGTGCTGTTTTGTTCTACAATCTCTGTGATCTTCATTCAGCTTGGAACTGAATATCTTGTTCATTTTTTTGTCCATTGTTTATTTGAAAATTGTTAAATAAACCACTGTTAATTGAATAGATGGCCACTAGCTCTATCAGCGAGCACAAGGGTAACATCATAGTGTGGACTTGCATTCGTAAAAGACCGCGCCACTGTTTACCAGTGTACTCTCTATTAGGCAAACATAGAATTGAGTTCAGACACAAAAAGCTGGAGTAACTCAGCAGGTCAGACCGCATCACTGGAGAAAAGGAACAAGTGATGTTCTGGCTCAAGACCCTTCTTCAGATCCGACCCGAAACGTCACCTATTCCTTTTCTCCAGAGATGCTGTCTGCCGCTTTGAGTTACCCCAGCTTTTTGTGCTTATCTTTGGTTTAAACCAGAATCTGCAGTTCATTCCTACACAAAACTGAGTTTAATTTTCATGAAAGATTTTGACACTGAAATGAACACGATCAAATGTCAATTACGTACCAGCGTCAGTTTACAATGACATTTATAAAAATCCAGCCAAAGAATTGGATAGGAGATGCAAGTGACTGCAGATAACAGAATTGTGAGGAAAAATAAACTGCTGGAAGAACAGTGGGTCAGGCAGCATCTGTGGAGGGAAATGGACAGATGACATTTTGACATCCTTCTTCACTGTTTTCTAAAGAATTCGGTTTTCCTGATGAGGCAGATAGTGTCACAAAATAGATCAAAAATAGATCAAAAAATCTTTGGCTATAAGCAGTAAAAAAAATATTGAAGCAAAATATAGTAAGTCATTGAGTTATACAGCAAGGAAATAGGCCCTTCAGCCCAACATTGACCAAGATGCCTCATATATACTCGTCCCACCTGCCAGCCCATATCCCTCTAAACCTTTCCTATCCAGGTACCTGTCCAAATGTTTAAATATTATGATAGTACCTTCCTCCTCTGTCAGCTCATTCCATACATCCACCATCTGCAAACGTTGCCCGTCAGGTTCCTATTAAATATTTCCCCTCGCACCTCAAAACAATGTTCTTTGGTTGTTGAATCCCCTATTCTGAGTAAAACACTCTGTGCATCTGTCCTGTCTATTCCCCTAATGACATTATAAACCTCACAAACATGTGACAAAATTTTGCCCTGAACATGCTGGTGTCCACTAGCACTGTTGGCACCAGGCATGTCTAAGTTCTTAAGTCATAGATAAGGCCATTTGGCCCAAAGAGTCCACTCCGCCATTCGATCTTGGCTGATCTACAGTATCTTTCCCTCTCAAGCCCATTCTCCTACCTTCTCCGCGTAACCTTTCACACCCATACTAATCAAGAACCTATCAATCTCTGCTTTAAAAATACCCAATGACTTAGCCTCCACTGTCATGTGTGGTAATTAATTCCACAGACTCACCGCCCTCTGACTAAAGAAATCTCCCCTCGTATCCTTTCTAAAGGGACATCCTTTCACTCTGAGGCTGTGGCCTCTGGTCCGAGATTCTTTCACTGGTGGAAACATCCTCTCCATCCAGGACTCCCACAATTGAGTTACAGTAGGTATCAATGAGATTCTGTCGCGGCAAAACCATACCAAGATAACATTGGCAATATTTTTATTGGGGTGCAGTATCCCAATTATACATTTTCAATCCACAGGCACAAAATCAACGTCAATTAGAAATTTACAGTTCCTTTCTAACTGTGCTTGACAAATGGGAGAATGCAAAATATTGCACAAGATCAGCTGATCGGTATTTAGTATCAATGACTATTCAGCTCATTCGCATGAGCACGCCAGATTTAAGCTTTCAATATTTATAAAGTACTAAAATGGACACTTTTAATTCAGCTTATTTACCTTCATTGTGCCAGTTAAAACTATAATCATGAACAAATAATGACATCACCGTTAATTAACCTTTCTTCATCTCTTATTTGACAACACATCCAATTACGATTCAACACACATTTGAAATATATTAATAGGAGTTCTGAAATACAATTCAACTTATTAATCAATGTATGTAATATGCCTACTTCACATGATTTTTTAAATTTAATTTGTTTCATCAATACATATCCAAGGAATAAACTCCTGGCATAAAATCAGAATTTGAATGAGATGTTACAATGACATTAAATGTCATTTTTTTGCATAATTGTAAAAAGTCCTATTTCTCTTTAGTCATCTTTGCATTTGATATTAAAAGCAGAGCTTGTTTCAGCAGCTCCTCCTCGTCGAAGATGAGTATTATCCACAGTTGTTCAGTTGCTCTGATAAACCATCAAGTCAGCTAAATATTTTCAGGTCATCAGTTATTTCATCGCAACAGGGGTTGTAGTTTGGAGAACAAAGATGTGTCAAGAATATAAAACCGAGTTCAACCATGTCATGTGTGAGAGGATTAACCTGCCCAATGAAGGCTATGATCATGCCTTAGGTGAAGGAGTTACTGTACATCAAATAAGAGTATCAAAATTATCCAGCTTAAGGTATAAATACATTTAGGTATTAATGTTGAAGCAAGGAACTGCAGATGCTGGTTAATATACCAAAGGACACAAAGTGCCGGAATAACTCAGCGGGTCAAGCAGCATCTCTGGAGAACATGAATGGGCAATATTTCAGGTCGGGACCTTACTTCTCAGACTTCAGAAGGCTCTCAACCCATCCCTCCCCCCCCCCCCGTCCCCCCAACATAATCAGTCGAAAGAAAGCCCAACCTGAAATGTCATCTATCCAGGTTCTCCAGTGATGCCGCCTGACCCGCTGAGTTATCTGGAGGGAGTACTTCATGTACCCTGGTCGGATCCAGATTGGCACCCAACAAATCAAACATGGGTCTCCAAACCAATTTTTGACCCTGTGATTGATAGCCCTTTTTCACCTGCAACCACAGGTCCCAACCTCAGTTTCAGACCCAACCCACCAGCGACTTGCTTTCAAGAGTTCTGACATGCAAAGGTTTAAAGGCCATGATAAAGGCCAGTATGAAGGTCAAGATTTTGATCCCATGAGCATGACAGAAGTTTTCTGCAGCTACCCACCACTGGTATATTTCATGGCATGCCATATTCTTATCCACTCCAAACAACCACTTCATTTCAAGGCCAGTAAGTTTAGATGGAGAGATGATGTCAGGAGGTTTTGTGCGATTGTTTTGACTTTAGAGATACAGTGCAGAAACCTTCAGTCCACTCCAACCAGCAATCACCACATACACTAGTGCAATAAGGAACAGCAGATACTAGTTTACACCGAAGATGGACACAACATGCTGGAGTAACTCAGCCTCCAGTTTAAATTCCATTTGGAATATTTTGGAGGACCAAGAACCAAGCGGGTCAGGCAGCATCTCTGGAGAAAAGGAACCCCTTACAATAGCATTATCCTACACACATTAGGAATAATTTACAATTTACAGAGACCAATTAACCTGCAAACCACGAGCGGTGATGTATTGCATGATAATTGTGATTAATGTGATAGACATGAATGGTACTGGACAATATTAGCAGAGGCACAGCATTAGTGTTGCTGCCTCACAGCACCAGATTCAATCCTGACCTCAGTGGCTGTTTAGATGGAATTTGCATATGTGGTCATATTCTCCGTGTGACCGTGTGGGTTTCCTCCTGTCCAGTCTCCCTTCGTAACCCAAGCCCTCCAGTCAAGTCCTTGTGAATTTTGTCTGCACCTCCCCAGTTTAATCAAATCCATCCCAAGATTTGGGGACCAGAACTGTCTGCATGGTGTTCGTATGTTATCCCTGTGACTTCGTTTCCTCCCTCATTCATAAGTAGAACAGGTCTGTAGGATAATTGGCATCTGTACAATACACGTCGTGTGTAGGATATAGGTGATCATTGGTCGGTGGGTCAAAGAGCCTGTTTCCACGCTGTATCTCTAAATTAAATTATGTGCCGGGACAACTAGCCGGAGACTCAGGTTCGATCCTGACTACGGGTGCTGTACTGTACGGAGTTTGTACGTTCTCCCCGTGACCTGCGTGGGCTTTCTCCGAGATCTTCGGTTTCCTCCCTCACTCCAAAGACGTACAGGTTTGTAGGTTACTTGGCTGGGCAAATGTAAAAATTGTCCCTAGAGGGTGTAGGATAGTGTTAATGTGCGGCGATCGCTGGGCGGCGTGGACCCAGTGGGCCGAAGGGCCTGTTTTCTGTGCTGTATCTCTTAAAAAAAAACTCCAGACAAATGATCAAAATTAAAATTCTGACTTCCTTTGGTTATGGAGAAATAATTATCTCAGGAATATTTGACTTTCAGCATTCAAGGAAAATGGAAGACACGATTCCCAGACATTTTCCAGGGACACAGGAGAATCTGGATAAACAATCATTGCCTTGGTCTTGGGCTCGATATAAAGGTGCTCAGAGACCTGGTTTCAAGAGTGTTTTATTGTCATATATCATGAAACTGAAGAATGAAATACAGTGTACTGTAAAATCTATATACTAAAACTCTCATTTGTTTGTTTGTTCCTGAACTACAGCCAACACGGTACACGATAGTGCAACAATTTTAGGCCCACCTTACTCACCGTCGTCCCTTTGGTGCTAATGGAAGAAGTTTCATTGAAATCGGTGTTACATTTTAAAAGTTATTCACATTTTAAAATTTAAATCTATCTCCTAGGGAGGGAGGATAAGGGGGGGGTTGAAGGGGATGGAGTGGGGGGAGGGGGAGAGGGGTGAGGGGAGGAGGGAGAGTGGAGGAGGGAAAGGGGGAGGAGAGGGTGCTGCACCAATGCAGGAGAGGTTTGGGCCCAACTGGTCCACTTGGTCTAGTAAATAAAAGTAAGTTCAGTATCTATCTAACAGACAAAATATATATATATCTATTAAAAAAAGTGCATAGATATATATATTGAAAACAAACAAATAAACAAACGATAATAGTGCAAAGACAAATGCCCCTAAGTCTATGTAGTTCAGAGCTTATTTGGAGGTTGTAGTGTTTAATAGCCTGATAGTTGTCGGGAAGAAGCTGTTCCTGTACCTGGACATTACAATTTCCAAGCTCCTATACCTTCTTCCCGAAGCAGGAGTAAAATGTTTAGTTCAATTTAGTTTATTATCACATGTACAGAGGTAGAGTGAAAAGGTTTTTTTTGCATGCCATCCACAGTCCATTCCTGGTAATGGTAAATCGGTCCATTACTTCCCCAACGGCACCCCAGGGCGACACAGTGGTAGAGTTGCTGCCTTACAGCGCTTTCAGTGCCAGAGACGTGGGTTCGATCCCGACTACGGGTGCTGTCAGAACGGAGTTTGTAAGTTCTCCACCTGACCGCGTGGGTTTTCTCCAAGATCACTGGCCTCCTCGAACACTCCAAAGACGTACAGGTCTGAAGATTAATTGGCTTGGTATAAATGTAAATTGACCCTATTGTGTCTAGGATAGTGTTAGTGTGCGGGGATCGCTGGTCAGTGCTGACTCGGTGGGCCGAAGGGCCCATTTCCGTGCTGTTTCTCTAAACTAAACTAAACCACCCATGTTTACTAATTGCCAATAAAAACAATTCAGGATAGGGCGGTCACGGTGGCGCAGCGGTAAAGTTGCTGCCTGACAGCGAATGCAGCACCAGAGACCCGGGTTCGATCCTGACTACAGGTGCGGTCTGTACGTTCTCCCCGTGTTGGTTTTCTCCAAGATCTTCAGATTTCTCCCACACTCCAAAGACGTAGAGGTTTGTTGGTTAATTGGCTTGTTAAATGTAAAAACTGTCCCCAGTGGGTGTTGGATGGTGTTAATGTGCAGGGAATCACTGGTCGGCGCAGACCCGGTGGGCCAAAGGGCCTGTTTCCGCGCTGTATCTCGAAACTAAAAAGGAGAGTGGCTTGTTTGACAACAGCCTTCCTGTGGTAATTGGGCATGTCAGCTAACTGTATGCAGCCCACTATGGCGAGTCCGAAAACTTGTTGGTTGTAGAAGAAATTTATTGCTGCCGCAATATTCGAATACAGAGTTAAACAACAAGGTAAAGGACAACCATCAAAAACTTACTGTCTTCTTCGAAGACTTCGCCGAACTGAACATTTCGGGCGCCAAAAGCGCACATGACCACGCTGGCCAATCAGCGATGTCGCTCCCTGGACCAATCCCCATGGTCGCGTTCACACGTGACCTCGCTGGCCAATCTGAGGGTTCGACGACCTGGACCATTCTCTATGGTCGCTACATGACCCCCCCCCAGAACCCGAGGTACGGAACCTAGCAGGGAGCCGGATTTCGCGACCATAACGAGTACGGAGAGGGACAGCCTGAACCACAGGAGCCGGGGGTTCCGGACTTGGAGGAACTGCCGGAACGGGGGGTCCTGGAGGAACTGCCGGAACGGGGGGTCCTGGAGGAACTGCCGGAACTAACGGAGGTCGGCCTCTCCTAGGGGTTTGACCGACCAGGACTGGTTGATCCGGATCCAAGTGTGCAGGTTTGAGCCGGGACACCGAGACGAGCTCACTCTTGCCGCACATGTCTAAGGTGAAGGTAGCCGTTCCCTTACGCAAAACCCGGAACGGCCCTTGATAGACCCTCTGCAACGGGGCGTGATGGGAATCTTTTCGCAGAAAAACAAACTCACAGTCCTTCAGGGAAGGCGGTTCATGTACCATGGGACACCCATGACGTGAAGTCGGAACTGGAGCCAGGGAGCCCACCCGTGCCCGGAGAGATGCTAACACTGATGGGACTGTAGGCAGCTGGTCCAGAAACAAATCTCCGGGTACTCGAAGTGTCGAGCCATATACTAGCTCCGCGGACGATGCACCGAGATCTAGCTTAGGAGCAGTCCGGATGCCCAAAAGAACCCAGGGGAGCTGGTCTACCCAGTCCGGGCCTTCAAGCCTTGCACTGATGGACGCCTTAAGTTGACGGTGGAACCTTTCTACAAGTCCATTTGCCTGGGGGTGATATGCAGTAGTGGGTTGTAACTTGGAACCGTACAGTTCTGCGAGCGCGGCCCAGAGGGACGAAGTGAACTGCGGCCCCCTGTCCGTGGTAATAACTGCTGGGACCCCGAAACGAGCTACCCAATGGAGAGCCAAAGTCCTGGCACAAGACGCTGACGAAATATCAGACAATGGGAAAGCCTCTGGCCACCGGGTGAACCGATCCACCACCGTGAGGAGGTGGGTGTAGCCCCGGGAGGAAGGCAAAGGCCCGACTAAATCCACGTGGATGTGGAAAAAACGAACTGCTGGGACCTCGAAATCCTGTACGGGGGGCTGGACATGGCGCTGGACTTTAGCGGTCTGACAGGGAATGCAGGAACGCGCCCAACCCGCTACCTGTTTCCGTAGGCCATGCCAGACAAACCGAGCTGCTACCAAAGCAGAGGTGGAGCGGATGGACGGGTGCGCCAGCCCATGAATGGCATCAAAAACCCGGCGCTGAAGGGAGGGCGGTAATACTGGCCTGGGACAGGGAAGAGAAACATCGCACCAGACTTTTGTGCCTTCCGACCCGCAGGCTACCTGAGCCAAATTCAATCCCGAAGTGGTGGACTGGTATGCCGAAGTGGTATCCGCTGGAAGCTGTGCCTCCGCAAGCTCCTGGGGATCCACCTCGCAGTCCACCGCCGAAATAGGGGAAAAAGCAGGTCCAGACAGGGCGTCAGCAACGGCATTAAGCTTACCCGCGACATGACGGACATCGGTGGTAAATTCGGAGATAGCAGTCAGGTGCCACTGCTGGCGGGCCGACCATGGGTCAGACAATTTGAAAAATGCAAATGTTAATGGTTTGTGGTCCGTAAAGGCCACAAATGGGCGGCCCTCCAGGAAGTACCTGAAATGACGAATAGCTAAATAGAGGGCCAGAAGCTCTCGGTCAAATGCGCTATACATCAGCTCAGCCGAATTTAGTTGCCGGCTGAAAAACGCCAAAGGCTGCCAACGGCCACCGACCTGCTGCTCCAAGACCCCGCCCACCGCCACGTCAGAGGCGTCAACCGTCAGGGCCGTGGGGGCGGAGGGGCTCGGGTGGACCAACATGGTGGCGTCTGCCAAGGCTGCCTTAGCTGCTGTAAAAGCCGACTCTGCGGCCGGGGACCATATCAACTCTACCGGTTTTCCCGCAAGGCACTGGAAAAGCGGGCGCATGACTCGCGCAGCTGCCGGAACGAACCTATGGTAGAAGTGAACCATGCCTACGAACTCCTGTAGTCCTTTTACTGTGGTGGGCCTGGGAAATGCCCGGATAGCCTCCACCTTCTCGGGCAAAGGGGAGGCGCCGGCAGGGGTAATTCTGTGCCCTAGAAAATCAAGAGAAGGGAGGCCGAATTGACACTTGGAGGGTTGGATAATGAGCCCGTGGTCTTGGAGCCGCTGGAACACAGTCCGCAAGTGGACCTGGTGTTCCTGCACTGAGGGGCTGGCGACCAGGATGTCATCTAAATAAACAAACAAAAAGGGTAAACCCCGGCCCACGCGGTACATCAGTCGTTGGAAAGCCTGTGCCGCGTTCTTTAAACCGAAAGGCATACGCAACCATTCAAACAACCCGAACGGAGTAATCGTTGCAGTTTTCTGTATGTCCTCCGGTCGCACCGGAATCTGGTGGTATCCTCGCACCAAATCGATTTTGGAGAACACCACCGCTCCTTCCAGCCCAGACGAAAAGTCCTGTAGGTGCGGTATGGGGTAGCGATCAGCCGTGGTGACAGCATTGAGACGCCGATAATCGCCACATGGTCTCCACCCCCCAGATGCCTTGGAGACCATATGCAACGGCGAGGCCCACGGGCTGTCGGACTGACAGACAATTCCCATTTCCTCCATCTTCCTAAATTCCGCCCGTGCCACCACCAGTTTGTCTGGCAGTAGTCTCCTGGCCCGAGCGAAAACGGGAGGGCCCTCGGTGCGGATGTGATGGACCACGCCGTGCTTGGCCGAAGGCGTGTCAAAACGTTGGATGAGCAGCTCTGGAAACTCCGCCAGGATCTCAGCATACGAGTCAGGGGCCGCGACGACGGCCTGGACAGTAGGGCTGGGCGGGGAGGCGATTGTCGGAGCGACGGGCTCCTCTCCGGTGGAGGGTCGGAGGTCGTTACCGCGGACATCAGGGACCAGTGAAAAAGCCCAGAGAAAATCTGCGCCCAGGATCGCTTGTCTGACGTCGGCTATGATGAATGGCCATTCGTACGTGCGGAGGCCTAACACAAGGGACATCTTCCGTATACCGAAAGTGCGAATGGGGCTGCCATTAACCGCGATGAGGGTGGGACCTGTCTTACCCGTTCTGGTTTCGAGGTCGGTCGGCGGCACTATACTGACGATGGCTCCCGTGTCCACCAAAAATTCTGTGTCCGTGAATCGATCATGGACGTAGAGGCGTCGGTTCTGGCCAATCGTAACTGTCCCTATGTACGATCGGCCGAGGCATTTCCCGCGAAGGTACAAGGTGAGCGGCAGTTGCGGGATTCGCTACCCCATCGTAGGTGATAATAGCACCAGCCGCGCTTGTGCGGATCTTTTTGGCGGGCTTTCGGAGAAATGGCGGGAGACGCGGCGCCATCTTGATGTCGCTGTGGCGTGGTCACTGATGTCGAGACCTTGTTGATCGAACCGCTTGCCTTGTTTTTAGCCGCTACGAGCGCGTCCGCTTTCGCTGCATATGCTTCGGGGTCCTTAAAAGAACAATCCGTGAGCAGCAGTCGGACATCCTCAGGAAGCTTCTCTCGGAATGCCTGTTCGAACATAAGGCAATCCGTATGCTCACCGGCTAGCATCATCATTTCGGACATGAGAACGGAAGGCCGTCGATCTCCGAGATCCGGTAGGTGCAGAAGTCTTGCAGCGCAATCATGCCTATTAAACCCGAAGGTTCGCAGTAACACTTTCTTCATGGCCTCGTACTTGTTTTCCGCAGGCGGATTAACGATGAACCGCATCACGCGTGTGGTCGTCTCCGGTGATAGAGCGCTGACGAGGTAGTAATACATCGTGGAGTCGTCCGATATCTTCTTTATATGAAATTGAGCTTCGGTGTGGACAAACCAAGATTGCGGTGAATGTGTCCAAAACAACGGAAGGTGAACGCTTACCGCGCTTAACTCCGGTGTGCCAGGCGCGGCAATCAACAACGAGGCGTCGTGTCCCTGCATAGTCGGTGATCGTCCAGATCACGTCGGGGTCACCAATATGGCGAGTCCGAAAACTTGTTGGTTGTAGAAGAAGTTTATTGCTGCCGCAATATTCGAATACAGAGTTAAACAACAAGGTAAAGGACAACCATCAAAAACTTACTGTCTTCTTCGAAGACTTCGCCGAACTGAACATTTTGGGCGCCAAAAGCGCACATGACCACGCTGGCCAATCAGCGATGTCGCTCCCTGGACCAATCCCCATGGTCGCGTTCACACGTGACCTCGCTGGCCAATCTGAGGGTTCGACGACCTGGACCATTCTCTATGGTCGCTACACCACCACTAAATAGGTGGCTGAATCATTTTCTATTCCTCTGACATTTGCTACATTCAGGTAGAGCAGATATTCATCTGACAAAACAAAAATAGTTGGAAAAAACTCTGGAAAAAAATTGCTCTGAAACAATGCAAAGTTCGGCAATTTTGCAAGGAATAACAGAAAGGACATTAGCATGGTTTCCAACTAGCATCTGCAGACTTAAGGATAGCTGGTAGGTTAATGAAGCCATCAGCTGTATGCCCATCTGGGATACGACTAGTTTTCTGTGACATATATTTTGTATCGTTTACTTATTGATTGAATTAAATTGCACAAAATCATGAGAGGGAGGGTACAAAATCATGAGGAATGGATCAGGTAAATGCACAATCTTTTTCCCCCGAGGGAAATCAAGAACCAGAGGACACAGGTTTTAGGTGAGGGGAGATTGATTTAATAGGAACCAGAGGTGTAACTTTTTCACACAGAGGATGGTGGGTGTGTGGAACGAGCTGCCAGAGGAGATAGTTGAGGCAGGGACTATCATAACATTCAAGAGACATTTTGGTAGGTACATAGACAGGATAGGTTAGGAGGGATATGGTCCAAACGCAGGCAGGCAAGGACTAGTGAGGATGGGACACGTTGGTCGGTGTGGGCAAGTTGGGCTGAAGGGATTGTTTCCATATGACAATATGACTCTGAATGACTAACTTAAATAATTTTGGAACAGAAATAGAAAATAGTTGTTCCCATTTTTCAAAAAGCAGATGAGGATTTTGTTTTAAAGAAGTTGTTAATATTCGCAAGCAAGTCCCAGGGCTACACGAGTGGTTATGGTACGAAAGCAGAGAGCAAAATCAATGCATTGATTGGCACCTTCCATGCCTTAAAGGACATTGCAAAGTCCTTCACAGCCAATTAAGGACCTTCTGAAGTGCACCCACTGGTGTAATGGAAAATTTTAAACATATTTTATTGATTTAGTTCAGAAATATTGTCGGCATCTTTTCTGTTTCGTGGTAATGATGAGATGTTCTGCAGGCAGCTGAAATCTGATATTGGCCAGTACTGGCCAATATCCATTAAACTAACATCCAGGGCAGATCAAGAAAGATGAAGAATGATTCAATTGCAGCACAACAGCAAAAGCCATTCATAAAATTCTTCGTTTACATCGGTGTAAAATAAGAGCATTATCGGCAAACTTCAAATGGAATCAATCACAAATTAACACATCCATGTTTGGATGCGGGATTTCGACCCGAAACGCCAACCATCTCTCTCCCACAATCCTCAGAGTTCCACCAGCAAATTGTTGTTGCACCAGATTCCAGCAAATGCATTCGCATCTCTACAAATATCTACCTTACTGATGTAAATTATTGGTGCTTTTGCCTCAGATCAATGACTTTAAACTTTAGAGATAGAGCATGGAAACAAGCCCTTCGGCGCACTGAGTCCACGCTGACCAACAACCACCCCATGCACTAGCACTATCATACACACCAGAGACAATTTTATAAATTACCAAAGCCAATTAACCAACAAACCCGCATGTCTTTGGAGTGTGGGATGAAACCGGAGCACCTGGAGAAAACCCACGTGGTCACAAGGTGGTACGAACAGTCAGGATTAAACCAGAGACTGCGGTGCTGTAAGGCAGCAACTCTACCGCTGTGCCACCCTCCAAAGGTTATGTGCTTGAGCTCCATTCCATGAACTTGAACATTAAAAATTGAGGCTGATTCTTCATTGCAACCTAGGAAAAATTGTGTTTTCAAACATGTCACCTTTTGGAAGAATCTCAAAGCTCTGTTTATTTCTGCCAATGTTATATTGCACCTCCTCCAACCTCATCTACTGTGTCAGTTGTTCAAGATGTGGACTCTTACACATCGGCGAGACCAAACGTAGACTGGGCAATTGTTTTGTTGAACACCTTCGCTAGTCTGCCTGAACCTATCTGATCTCCCAGTTGCTAAACACTTCAATTCTCCTTCCCATTCCCACACTGACCTTTCTGTCCTGGGTCTCCTCCATTGTCAGTGAGGCTAAACGCAAATTGGAGGAACAGCATCTCATATTCCGCTTGGGCAGCTTACAGCCCAGTGGTATGATATTGATTTCTCTAACTTTACGTTTTAAGGTGAGATGGGCAAGATTTAATAGGAATCTGAGTGGCAACCTTTTCACTCAGTGGGTGGTGGGTACATGGAATCAAACTGCCAGGAGGTAGTTGAGACAGGTGCTATAACAACATTTAAAGGACACTTGGACAGGTGAATGGACAGGAAAGCCTTAGAGGGACAAGTGCGGAAAACGGGACAAACTTTGATGGAGCACCTTTGTCTGCGTACACGAGCTGCCAGATGTGGCAATTGAAGCAGGAACTATAACATTTAAACAACATTTGGGCAGGTACAAACAGTAGATAGGAAGGTTTAGAAGGACATGGGTCAATTGCGGGCAGGTGGGACTAGTATAGATGGAGCATCCTGGTCGGCATGGGCACGTTGGACTGAAGGGCCTGTTTCCATGCTACATGACCAACTTGTCGTGTGAAAATTGGCTGCTTTATTTCCTGCAAGGAAACAGTTTAAGAAGTATTTCATAGGTTTAATTATCTGTGGGCGTTGGGAAAACTTCGTAAAGTCGGGTCTTTGTGCTTCATTTTATAGTTATCAAAACATTAAAATTAAAATCATGGCAATGAACCAAAACAGAATCATTAGAGTGATCTCAACCCTTTTTCATGGTAGAAAGCAAGTGAATAGTCTTGATATTTTCATGTAATTAGTCCATTGTTAATGAGCTCAGTCTCTTTGTTCTCGATAAAATTTCTGAGAATTCCAGGTAAAGGCTGTGAAGTTCACCATCAAAAAGGAAATAAAAATCTTGGTATAAATTTATTCATGCAACTCCCAATAAGAACGCTTTGAACGAACCTAAATTGGTTTAACTCCGAGCAGGGCAATTTTACACAGTTTTACAGACATCTTGGAACCCATCTGAAGTTTATCTTCTCATTTCTTTTGTGGGATTGTCATTCATCATCATATCATCATATATATACAGCCGGAAACAGGCCTTTTCGGCCCACCAAGTCCGTGCCGCCCAGCGATCCCCGCACATTAACACTATCCTACACCCACTAGGGCCAATTTTTTATTTATTTTTTACATTTACCCAGCCAATTAACCTACATACCTGTACGTCTTTGGAGTGTGGGAGGAAACCGAAGATCTCGGAGAAAACCCACGCAGGTCACGGGGAGAACGTACAAACTCCGTACAGACAGTGCCCGTAGTCAGGATCGAACCCGAGTCTCCGGCGCTGCATTCGCTGTAAGGCAGCAACTCTACCGCTGCGCTACCGTGCCACCCCTGCATTAATGTCCGACACTGAACTCTCTCAAAAGATATCAACAGTGAATTGACATGCAAACCTCAGCGAGAGTGAGATTTTGACATATCCACCTTGGGGAAAAAAATGTTCTGTCTACCTTGTCTACAGCCATCATAATTTTATATGCTTCTATCAAATCTTCCTTCAAACTACAGAGTTCCAGGTTGTCTAACCTCGCTTTGAAGATAATACCAACTAATCCAGGCAGCATTATGGTAAACCTCTCCTGCAACCTCTTCAAAGCTTCCCCATCCTTCTGTGATGGGGTGGCCAGAACTGCACGTATTACTCCAAATGGGGCCTAACCAATTTTATCAGCTGAAGAGACACTTCCCTGTGAAGTCATAAAGTGCTGGATTAACTCAGCGGGTCGGGCAGTATCCCGAGAGAACATGGATCGGACTGAAGGGTCCCGACCCGAAATTTCACCTATCCAAGTTCTGCCGGGACGCTGCCTGACCCGCTGAGCCACTCCAGCACTTTGTGTCCAATTTCTTAAAGTATTTGTTTATTATCGTTGCGTGCAATGACTGCAGGTGCTGTCCATGTGGAGTTTGCACACTCTTTCTGACCGCATGGGTTTCCTCCAGTGCTTCGGTCTCCTTCCACATCACAAAGATGAGCAGGTTTGCAGGTTCATTGGCCTCTGTAAAGTGCCCCTAGTGTGTGGGAAGTAAATGAAAAGTCGGATAACATAGAATTAGCATGAACAGGTGATTGATCTTCAGTGTGGACTCGGTTGGTCAAAGGGCCTGTTCCCATGTTGTGTCTCCAGAGTAAATGTGCATCAGTTTAGTTGAGATACAGTGCGGAAACAGGCCCTTCAGCCCTCCGAGTCCGCACAGATAAGCGATCCCCACACATTAAGACTATCCTACACACACTGAGGAAATCAACATTTATACCAAGCCAATTAACCGACAAACTTGTACGTCTTTGGAATATGGGAGGAAATCGAAGAACTCGGAGAAAACCCACGCAGGTCACGTGGTGAATGTACAAACTCCGTACGGACAAGTACACAAAGTCAGGGTTGAACCCGGGTCTCTGGCATTGTAAGGCAGTAGCTCTACCGCTACGCCATCGTGCCATCCAAATGGCTGTATAAAGGTGGCAGAAAAGGCTGTACCAAGGGGCTGTGACTACACTGGGAAAAAGTTAAGATTTTGGTAGGTTTTGATTTGGGGTTTGACTGAAGTCACTTACATTTTGGGGATTTTTTTTCTTTAACCTTTTCGGGTCAGTTAAGAGTAATTGCTTCATTGGAACAGCAGTATCCAAGCGGCAGAAGTAAATTGCCGGAAATGTATCTCCCCTCCTGCGTCATAGCGTTCAGTCCATGTAGTTAACAACCTCACACTGGTAATCTGCCTGTGTATTCTATCTTCTGAAGCGGACCGTGCATAACCTATTCACGCACTTTAGATACATTGCTTCAGGTCCTCTGTCATCCAACTGTCAGCCAGCCATACAGCCCTTTGGCCCAATGCCAACATGCTTCCATTGCCCCAGGCATGCCAAGCAGGGATAATGCCAGAATTCCAAGCTGTCTCTCTAAACTAAACTAAACTCCACTTCCTGGAGTTAAAGAACAGCAGTGACACAGCGGTAGAGCTGCTGCCTTACATCGCCAGAGACCCGGGTTCAATCCTGACTATGGATGCTGTCTGCACAGTTTCTGCATTCCCCCTCTGTGACTGCATGGGTTTTCTCCAAATTCTCCAGTTTCCTCCCACACTCCAAAGACGTACAGGTTTGTAGGTTAAATGGTCCGTGGTGTGGCATAGTGCTGGTGGATGGGCAGATCGCTGGTCGGCGTGGACTCTGATGACCAAAGGCCCGGTACCTCTAAACTAAACCGAAGTCCCAGCACAGAAGATAGACACAAAATGCTGGAGTAACTCATGGGATCAGGCAGCACCTCTGGAGCAAAGGAATAGGTACCGTTTCAGGTCGAGACCCTTCTTCAGACAAAGAGTCAGAAGCGAGGGAAACCTAGAAGCACGAACTGGTACAAATATCACAGACCTCCATCTAGAATAACATTACCCGCAGTATTACCCTCAGCATTCTCTGGGTAAGCCAGTTCAGAATACAAATGACCAACTCACCATGGTTCCCATGCATCACAATCTTGCTATTGGATGGCAGGACTGACATAGACAATAGACAATAGGTGCAGGAGTAGGCCATTTGGCCCTTTGAGCCAGCACCGCCATTCAATGTGATCATGGCTGATCATTCTCAATCAGTACCCTGTTCCTGCCTTCTCCCCATACCTCCTGACTCCGCTATCCTTAAGAGCTCTATCTAGCTCTCTCTTGAATGCATTCAGAGAATTGGCCTCCACTGCCTTCTGAGGCAGAGAATTCCACAGATTCACAACTCTCACTGAAAAAGTTTTTCCTCATCTCAGTTCTAAATGGCCTACCCCTTATTCTTAAACTGTGGCCCCTTGTTCTGGACTCCCCCAACATTGGGAACATGTTTCCTGCCTCTAACGTGTCCAACCCCTTAATAATCTTATACGTTTCGATAAGATCTCCTCTCATCCTTCTAAATTCCAGTGTATACAAGCCTAGTCGCACCAGTCTATCAACATATGACAGTCCCGCCATTCCGGGAATTAACCTAGTAAACCTACGCGGCACGCCCTCAATAACATATGATGAAAGAATGGATCAACTGAGCTTATATTCAATGGAATTTAAAAGGATGAGAGGGATCTTATAGAAACATATAAAATTCTTATATGGACAGGCTAGATGCATGAAACATGTTCCCGATGTTGGGGGGGGATCACAGTTTAAGAACAAGAGGTGGGCCATTTAGGACTGAGATGAGGAATGATCTGGAGATGAGGAACTGCTGATTCGGGATGATCAACCATGACCATATGGAATGGCGGTGCTGGCTCGAAGGGCCGAATGGTCTCCTCCTGCACCGACCAGGATCAACCCACACACGAGCATTATCCACACAAGGGACAATTTAAATTTACAGAAGCCAATTAATCTACAAACCAGCGCGTCTTTGCAGCGTGGGAGGAAACTGAAGCACCTGAGAAAACCCAGGCAGTCACAAGGAGAACGTACAAACTCCATACAGGCAGCACCCACACCCACATTGAGCCGGGTCTCTGGGGCTGTAACGCAGCAACTCTACCGCTCCGCCACCGAGCCGCCCTAGACTTGCAACTTGAAAACATTGACCTGCTGAGCCTTGATGTACTCTTGTCCAGTTATCCTCATCTCACCCCAAAGGTGCCACTGTTCAACCAACACAGCGAGCCCTTAGCATGAACGAGCACCAAAGTGTCCATTTGTACCACACCACAGGTTTACCTTCATCGGTATATATGCTTCCATTATGGGGCACTCATTCGCTACCTGGCCATCTGCACTGACATATATGGCAGACAGGCCAACGCAAAACTCCAATTCACATTGAACACAAGTGTTTAACAAAGTGTGCCTTGCTCATTACCATTTGAGATACCGAGATGACACAGGCTGCAAAGATGATAATGATGGACTGAGAATACTCCGTAATTAGTTCTGTAATTACATGCAATTATGTCTTTAGGATTAAGATGCCTAACTGACTCAATCAGAAAAAAATTATTGTAATGCATTCTAATTTACATGTATACTTTAATTGCACTTTTTAAAACTATTTTTAACCTGAAGACCCCATGTGAACACAACAATAAACGTTGAATGGGAGAGGCTGGAGTCAATTATTAATGATGTAATAGCGGCACATTTGGATAGCAGTAACAAGATCGGTCCAACATCAGAAGGCCATTCCTTCTCTCCAGAGATGCTGTCTGACCCGCTGAGTTACTCCAGCATTTGGTGATACCTTCGATTTGTACTAGCATCTGCAGTTATTTTCCTACAGGATCGGTCCAAGTCAGCTTGGATTTATGAAGGGGAAATCATGCTGGACTAATCCTCTGGAATTTGAGGATGTAACAAGTAAAATGGATAAGGGAGAGCCAGTGGATGTAGTTTACCTGGACTTTCAGAAAGCCTTTGATAAGAACCTACACATGAGACAAGTGGGCAAAATTGACATGGATAGAAAATTGGTTGCCAGACAGGAAACAAAGTGTAGAAATTAACGGGTCCCTTTCAGAATGGCAGGCAGTGACTAGTGGGGTACCGCAAGGCTCGGTGCAGGGACCGCAGCTATTTACAATATATATTAATGATTTAGATGAAGAAATTAAAAGTAACATTAGCAAATTTGCAGCTGACACAAAGCTGGGTGGCAGTGTGAACTGTGATGTCTGAGTACATCCATCACTGACAGTAAGCATGCAAGTACAGCAGGCAGTGAAGAAAGCTAATGGCATGTTGGCCTTCATAACGAGAGGATTTGAGTATAGGAGCAAAGAAGTCCTTCTGAGGTTGTACAGGGCACTGGTGAGACCACACCTGGAGTATTGTGTGCAATTTTGGTCTCCAAATTTGAGGGAGGACATTCTTGCTATTGAGGTTCACAAGGTTAATTCCCGGGATGGCGGGACTGTCATACGATGAAAGAATGGAATGACTGGGCTTGTATTCACTGGAATTTAGAAGGATGAGAGGGGATCTTATAGAAACATATAAAATTATTAAGGGATTGGACAAGCTAGATGCAGGAAACATGTTCCCGATGTTGGGGGAGTCCAGAACCAGGGACCACAGTTTAAGAATAAGGGGAGGCCATTTAGAACTGAGATGAGGAAAAGCCTTTTCATAGAGAATTTTCTGCCTCAGAAGGCAGTGGAGGCCTATTCACTGGATGCATTCAAAAGAGAGTTAGATAGAGCTCTTGGGGCTAGCGGAATCAAAGGCTATGGGGAGAAGGCAGGAACGGGGTACTGATTATGGATGATTAGCCATGATCACATTGAATGGCGGTGCTAGCTCGAAGGGCCGATTGGCCTACTCTTGCACCTATTTTCTATGTATCTATGTAACCTAACAATATAGAGTCCTGTGTCCATTTATTTCAATGCTCAGATGGTTTTAATAACTGCATTATCTCACAACAAGGTTTTCTATTTACTCAACTCCAAATAACACAGCATGAAGTACACTGATCGTTTATGTCATAGAGTCATACAGCGTGGGAACAGACCCTTCGGCCCTACTTGCCCACACCAACCAACATGCCCCATCTACACTAGTCCGACCTGCCTGCATTTGACCCATAACCCTCTAAACCTGTCCAATCCATGTCCCTGCCCAAATGTTTCTTAAACGTTATGATAGTACCAACTTCAACTGGCAGCGTGTTCCATACATCCACCACTCTTTGCGTAAAAAAAAAGTTACCCCTCAGGGACCTATTACATTTTTCCCCATTATTTTGTACACCTCTATAAGATCACCCCTCATCCTCCTGCGCTCCAAGGAATAAAGTCCTACCCTGCTCAAATCCTCCTGACAGCTCACGCCCTAGAGTCCTGGCCACACCCTCGTAAATCTTTTCTGCACTCTTTCCAGATTGACACAATTTTTCCGATAACCAAAGATGTTGGACCACAACGGGACACAATACTCCAAGTGTTGAAAGTGTGGGTAAGAGTTCAGGATGCAGTAATTTTAATTCCTGAATGATTCACAATCGTTTTTATTTTCACATATAGAGAGAGCTTTACATTTGTTACCCGTTTTCTTTTGTTTTGCTTTTTTAAGTGCATGGATTGGTCTTTGGACCATATGGATCGACTTGACAAAAGAATTATTTGTCTGGATTGTTTGTGGTTGAAATAGAAACCATGGAAGCTATTAATGTGCTTATCGACTCTAGAATATAGGAAGTACATTTTGGCAGCTTGTATAGACACAAAGTGCTGGAGTAACTCAGCGGGTCATGCAGCATCCGCGGAGAACGTGGATAGTGACGTTTCGGTTTGGGACCATTCTTCAGCCTTGTATAATAGGGTGGATTGTAAATTAAAGGAGCAAGAATGTGAACTGTCCATGGTGTAAATTCAGGCGACCAAATGAAAAAAGTGAAATGGAAATAAAAGTTTTTAAAATACAGTAAAAGCTCCAAAATGGAATGAGAAACACATCCACATTTCTACATGTTGTCCAAGTCTAACGCATGTCCTCTAGTTTACCAAAAACAAAATGGTGGAAGCACTCAGCTGGTCTGGGAGCATGGGTGGAAAGAAAAGTTATAGGAGCAGAATTGGGCCATTTGGCCCATCTCTTACTCAACTCCATCTTCCTGCCTTCTCCCCATAACATCTGACACCTGCACTAATCAAGAATCTGTCTATCTCTGCCTTAAAAATAACCACTAACAGCCTCCACAGCCATCGGTGTCCATGAATTCCACAGATTCACCACCCTCTGGCTAAATAAATGTCACTTTATGGCGAGTCTGGAGGCTTGTACTTTGTTAAAGAAGTTTATTGCGGCAGCAATATTCAATTACAAAGGATAACAAACGAGATTACAGACAACCATTAACTCAAACTGTTCACATCGAAGTTCTCTTCCCACTGACTGGTTTTGGGCCCCAAAACCACCACGTGACCTTGCTGGCCAATCAGCGGGTTCGACTCTCAGGACCAATCCCTATGGTCGCACCACCATGTGACCTTTGCTGACCAATCCGAGGGTTCGACTCTCAGGACCAATCCCTATGGTCGCTACAACTTCATCTCCTTTCTAAAGGCACGTCCTTTTTTTCTGAGGCTGTGCCCTTTGTTCCAAGACTCTCCCACTAATGGAAACATCCTCTCCTCATCCACTCTATCCATTTTTCATGGCTGTGTCAGGCTATTTGATACCAAGTCAAGTGCTAAAAAGATTGCAACTTATAGAGACTTCAAGTAGGCATTTGATAAAGCTTCCCGCAAGGAATATCATGCTAAAATTAAATCATATTGAAAGTGAATTATTGATCTGGTAAAGAGATCAATGACAGGAGAAACTGTAAGATGTACAATAAAAGCTGTCCTGAAATTGAAATGAAGTGGTAAGTGATGCTGTATCACCATCTCTGGTGATACCACACTTATGTGCCATTTCCAAAAACAACCTAGTTCATGGAACAAAAAGAGACATGAATACAAATTTACAGAGACATGAAGATTAGTGGTTTGAATGGGAGCTAAAAGTTGCAAAACGGCATTGACAGCTTAAGTGAACGGACAAAATTGTGGGTGATGGATTTCAACATGTTTAAGTGGACCAACAATGAAAGTTAAAATGACCACATTTTAAAAGGTGAAAAACTTGAAATAAAGATTCAGATTCAGAATGACCCATGCCCACCGATCTTTGAAGTAATGTTCACATACATCATGATAGCTCAAAGCTCTATATTCAAAGCATTTCTACTCCATTTGCACCTCACAACAAGGCCACCAGCACAATTAAGGACCAGTCTCACCCTGGTCACGCCTTATTTTCCCCTCTCCACAGGCAAGAGGTACAGAAGTGTGAAAACACACATTTCCAGATTCAGGGACAGATTCTTTCCAACTGTTATCAGAAAACTGATCCATCCTACCACCAACTAGAGAACAGTCCTGACCTACAATCTATATCATTGGAGACCGTCAAACGATCTTTAATCGGACTTAACCTTGCACGGAACGTTATTCCCATTATCCTGCATCTGCACACTTGATTGTGATCATGTACAGTCATCCCACTGACTGGAAACCACATGATAAAAAAGCTTTTCACTGTACATGTGCCAACAATAAACTAAACTAACAAAGGGAGAGAACATAAGGGGAAGGAGTTTTTGCAGCAGTTGTCCAAAGTTATGGTTAGAGTACGTCCAGATCACAGATTCGCCAGAATGCTTTCAATGTTCGAAAAGAGAAGTTTTGTAAAATAAGCTTTCAATACCTGAACAATAGAATATTAAAATAAAGTGCCAAGTTCATTGTCATATGCACAGGTATGGCGAGGTACAGGTACAAAGAAAATCTTGCTTGCATCTGCATCAAAGCCACATAGACCCAGACAACACATTAAACAAAATTACACATAAATTACAAGACAGTGAAAAGAAAAAGACTGTGCAAAATAAAAGATATTGGTGTAAAACACAATAAGAAAACACTACTTGATTATCCATAGTGCTCTATTGCTGAGATAGGATTAGGGTTGTGCAGTTTCTTGGGTCCCTGTGCATAAATGCAACTGGTCAGAATAGATTCTGCATTGTATCTGTGGAAGTTTGTTAGACCTTTCAAATGGTGCTTTAATATCACAAGCGCACAATGAAATTATTTTCTTACATAGAGTTCAGTAAAGTATTGCCATACCCAAGCACAATCACTGATTAGCAAAGTGTACAGAAATAGTCCACTGAGACCGCTTGCAAGAGGCGCCAGGTTTTGGCGACTTTTTCGGTGACACGTCAAATCTCTTTAAATCTGAGAATGTAGAGGCCACGCCTTCTACATTCTCCACGCCTTCTTCATGGTTATGTCTTTGCACTGGGCCCAGCGAAACGTTCACACCAAGAAATTTGAAGATGCCAACTCTCTCCGTCACCAGCCCACCAATGGAAACTGGCCCCTTTGTGCTGTGATGTCTCCAAGATGCTGTCTTGATTCAGCAATTGATTCAATAAATGAAAAGAACCCCTCTTTTGGAGTGAGGGGTTCGACGTGGGAATGTAAACACGAGATTTTGGCCCTCAGTAATCTCTCCTGGGTATAGGTGTTAGGTATGGGATCCAATGCACTATGTACGTGCTCTAAGCCACGAACTTCTGCAACAAACTCCTTCCCTTTTACAAAAAATAAACAAAGATAGATACAAAATGCTGGAGTGACTCAGCAGCTCAGGCCACATCTGTGGAGAACATCGATAGGTGATGTTTCAGGGCAGGACATCACCTATCCATTTTCTCCAGAGATGCTGCCTGACCAGCTGAGTTGTTCCAGCGTTTTGTGAATATCTTTGGTGCTAACAAGCAGCTGGAGTTTATTTTTTATCACATTAAGAAAATGAAATAGCTTGATGCTGTAAATTTGAGTTGGATGAAATTTTACGAGGCAAAGGAAATAATTAAGGATGCTTTATTGGACAAGACGCCGTATGGCCATGATTGAATTGAATGATAGAACAGTTTTGAGAAGCTGAATGGTCCACTACTCCACTACATTTTCCATTCCTTTTACATAAACGCCACTGATGCACAACTCTGAGTCTATTATCACTTGAAGAAAGCCTCTTGCTTACATCACGGCACAAAGGCACAGAGGTAGAGTTGTTGCCTCACAGCGCCAGAGATCCAGGTTCGATCCTGACCATGGGTGCTATCTGTACGGAGTTTGCAGACTCCCTGGGTTTTCTCCGGGTGCTCCAGTTTACTCCCACAGTCTAAAGACGAGCAGGCTTATTGGTTGATTGGCTTCAGTAATTTGTCCATAATACATCAGCTCTTTTATAAGTGCGTCAGTCAACAATAGCAGACCTCAGTCATCAAGGTGTGTTTCCTCAATGTAGAATGTGTCTGAAAATATGATTAAAATTCTACAGGGAACCTAATGAGGATCATACACTGCATCAAATGTATCAAATGAGCGGCACGGTGGCGCAGCGGTAGAGTTGCTGCCTTACAGCGAATGCAGCGCCGGAGACTCGGATTCGATCCTGACTGCGGGCGCTGTCTGTACGGAGTTTGTACGTTCTCCCCGTGACCTGCATGGGTTTTCTCCGAGTTTTTCGGTTTCCTCCCACACTCCAAAGACTTACAGGTATGTAGGTTAATTGGCTTGGCAAAATGTAAAAATTGTTCCTAGGGTGTAGGATAGTGTTAATGTGCGGGGATCGCTGGGCAGCATGGACCCGGTGGGCCGAAGGGCCTGTTTCCGCACTGTATCTCTAAATCTAAATCCAAGTTGAAACAGACTTGGTCTCTTTCAAGAAAAAACATTGAACATTGTTCAGTCTGAAGAAGGGTCTCGACCCGAAACGTCACCCATTCCTTCTCTCCCGAGATGCTGCCTGTCCTGCTGAGTTACTCCAGCATTTTGTGAATAAAAAAACATTGAACCATTTACTTGACATACCACGACAAAGATTTCTTCCCATTCCACATACAACATAGATGATGACAGCACAGGAACAGATCCCTCAACCCACAATCTCCACAATGAACATGTCAAGATCAAATCATCTCATCTGCCTTCACATGATTCATTCCCAATATCCATGTGCCTTCTAAACACCACTGTTGTGTCTACCTCCACTATCACCGCTTACAGAATGTTCCAGGCACAGACGATCCTCTGCATATATATTTTTTTAAACATGTCCTGCTCATCTCCTTTAACGTTTGCCCGTCTTACCTTAAATCCATGCTCTTTTTCACCCTAGGAAAGAAGAAGTGCCCTCCGATCTATCTATGCCTCTCATAATTATGTACCTGTATCAGGCCTCCCCGCAATTTCTGGCATTCTGGAGAAAACAATACAACTTAGTGCAACCTCTCCCTGTAACTAATGCCTCCTAATCCAGGCAGCATTATGGCAAACCTCTTCTGCTCTCTCTGCAACCCCTTCATGTAACAGGTCGACCAGAACAGCATGCAATACTCCAAATGCAGCCTCCAAAGTAGTCTGTCTCCGTGAGTGGCAGGTTGCTTCCTTTAGTTTAGTTAAGAGATAGTTTAGAGATACAGCAGGGAAACAGGCTCTTCGGCCCATCAAGTCCACGCTGACCAGTGATCTCCGCACGCCAACACTGTCCTACGCACACTAGGAACGATTTTCATTTATACCAAGCCAACTAACCTACAAACCTGCATGTCCTTGGAGTGCAGAGGGAAACCGGAGCACCTGGAGAAAACCCCATGCACATCACAGAGAGAAGGTACAAACTCCATACAGACAGCACCCGTAATCAGGATCGAATCAGGGTCTCTTGCGCTGCGAGGCTCATACTTTAAGGCTCACTTTATTATGGCAGCGATTTTAAGCTTGGCTCTCAGAGCAGAGAAAAGCTAGTGTTCCTGTTTTGGAAGCAGAACAAAGGAATTAAACAGCCAACAGTGGGGGCTGTGCAATAGCACCTCGCCCTGTGCTTTGGAGATTGGACTAGAGTCAATGGAGATAAAATACACCATTTAGGATACACAATACGAACACTTGCAAAGTGCAATAATCGTATCCCTTTTTGTAAACAATGCATTGTATAATATTCCACTTGAAACTCAAAGCATTCTCCTTTGCACAGAAAGCCTGAATTCTACCATGTTTTCTAGCCAGGTTTATAGATGGAGTGATTTAAATTGTATCTCCAGTGGGTTGCATTGTTCATTCTTTATCCATCCGTCCCTCCATACACAAGAGTCATCGTAGAGTCATTGGGAGTTGCAAAGTTTTCACAAAAATGGTGCTGAAACCTCTGAGCGCTGGTCCCAGAAGCAGATAGATAGAGTCATAGAGTGATACAGTGTGGAAATGGGGCCCTTCGGCCCAACTCCCCACACCGGCCAACATGTCCCAGCTACGCAAGTAACACCTGTCTGCGCTTGGTCCATATCCCTGGTCCATAACCTGTCCTATCCATGTACCTGTCTAACTGTTTCTTAAATGTTGGGATAGTCCCAGCCTCATCTACCTCCTCTGGCAGCTTGTTCTATACACCCACCACACTGTGTGTGAAAAGGTTACCCCTCAGATTCCTATTACGTCTTTTCTAAAGGGATCAGGGGGTATGGAGAGAAGGCAGGTACAGGCTACTGAGCTGAATGATCAGCCATGATCATATTGAATGGCGGTGCAGGCTCGAAGGGCCGAATGGCCTACTCCTGCACCTATTTTCTATGTTTCTATGTTTCCCCCTTCACCTTCAACCCATGTCCTCTGGTCCTCGATTCCCCTACTCTGGGCAAGAGATTCTGTGGCAGCTACCCGATCTATTCCTCTCAGGATTTCATGCACAATCTGCAACCATTCATTACAATCACTTCACTCTTGTAAACCTCTACTCCAACAGCAGCATTTCTTACTCTGTACACGGTGGACAGTTTGATTGAATTCATGTATCGTCTTTCCGCTGACTGGATAGCACGCCACAAAAAAAGCTTTTCACTGTACCTCGGTGTACGTGACCATAAACTAAAGTCTGCGCATGGAAACAGGCCCTTTGGCCTACTGACCATCAATCACCCAATTACATTAAACCTAAAACCATCCTTTTTAAAACAAAAATCATTTTCCCCAAATTCCCCTCCAGATCACCCCAGATTTTCCTAGTCACAGACACACTCAAGCCAATTTACAGCAGCCAATTAACCAACCATCTCCTGTGTCTTAGGGTTGTGGGAGGAAACCAGAGTGTCCTGGGGAACCCATGTGGTCACAGGGAGAGCACGTAAACTCCACACAGACAGCAGCGGAGATCCGGATTGAACCCAGGTCTCTGGCGCTCTCAGGCACTACCACCTGCACTCCATGCCGCCCCAAAGAGACATCTTCACAGACTGATAAGACTTCCAGCCATGTTTTTGCGAGTCATAAGTTCATAGGTTCTGAGCAGAATTAGGCCATTCAGTCCATCAAGTCCTCTCCGCCATTCAATCATGGCTGATCTATCAGTCCCTCTCAACCCCATTCCCCTGCCTTCTCCCCCTAACCCCTGACTAATCGTATTTTACCTTTATTTAATCTAGTCCTTTATTTACTCGCATTGAAGTTCTCTCCACATTAATTAAAGATGTTGGATGGCTAATCGATTGCTATCCCATCCACAAAATTCAAATTCAAAACGTTGGACTCTGATAATCTGAAATTAAATCAGGAAACGGTGGAAGTGCTGAACCAGCCAAACGGCATTTGTGGAGAGGAGGAAATTGAGTGAAGGCTTTGGTTCGAAGGCCATTCATCAGAATGTGGTAGCTGAGGAAGGTATTATCAGTACATTTAAGAGACAATTGGACAGGTAGATGGATAGGAGAGGTTTAGAGGAATGTGGGCCAAACGCAGGCAGGTGGGACTAGTGTAGATGGGGCAAGTGTAGATGGGGCATGTTGGTTGGCGTGGGCAGGCTGGGCTGAAGGGCCTGTATCAACGCTGGGTAACTATGACCGTTTATTAAAATAAATAATTTGCCATTTCCAGTGAGATCAAGTTACCTGGATCTCTTGCTCGGACATAGAGAGCAACTCGTCATCCAAAAAATAAAAAACTATTTGTGCTGACGTCAAAAGCACAAAAGCAAGAAAAGGTGGAAGCGCTGAACCAGCCAATCAGCATTTGTGGAGAGGAGGAAATTGAGTGAAGGCTTTGATTCGAAGGCCATTCATCATAATGTGGAGTATGGATCTGCTGTTGCTGGTATATAGCGGAGATAGGCACAGGATTCTGGAGAAACCGAGTGGGTCAGGCAGCGTCTCTGGAAATATTCAGAATGTTTGACAAACTGATTGCTGTTGGCATTGATCTAGTGAAAATAGATGTGGCATAAATCAACGCTCGAGTCAACAGTGTGTTTGACCAGATAGAGTTTATCCACAGTGACTTTGTGCTGCGGGCATCTGACCCAAAGACTGATACAATTTTCCTGGGATCACAGTTTTGGTTTATCCATCCACAGCTGCTGCCCGACCGTTTAGTATTTTCAGCACATTCTCTTGTTATCATTTCATCCATGCCCCTTCAATTTTGTTTGGCAATACAGCGTGGAAACAATTCTTTACAAAAGTTTCCAAAAAGATTTGTAATAATGTTATTGTGACTGATGGGTTTGAGCTACACAGAGAAGCTGGACAGGCTAAGACCAGAGGACATAGGCTTCAGATGAGGGGTAGAAGATTTAATAGGAACTATAAGAAAACAACTGCAGATGCTGGTACAAATCGAAGGTGTTTATTCACAAAATGCTGGAGTAACTCAGCAGGTCAGGCAGCATCTCAGGAGAGAAGGAATGGGTGACGTTTCGGGTCGAGACCCTTCTTCAGACTGATCTATTAGGAACTGGATAACCTTTTTAAAAAAAAATAAACAATGGGGGGTGGGTGTATGGAATGAGCTGCTGGAGGAGGTAGCTGAGGAAGGTACTATCAGTACATTTAAGAGACAATTGGACAGGTAGATGGATAGGAGAGGTTTAGAGGAATGTGGGCCAAACGCAGGCAGGTGGGACTAGTGTAGATGGGGCATGTTGGTTGGCGTGGGCAGGCTGGGCTGAAGGGCCTGTATCAACTCTGGGTAACTCCGTGACCGTTTATTAAAATAAATAATTTGCCATTTCCAGTGAGATCAAGTTACCTGGATCTCTTGCTCGGATATAGAGAGCAACTCGTCATCAAAAAAACAGAAAACTATTTGTGCTGACGTCAAAAGCAACTGCAAGACCCACTTTAGCAAATCATGGCCCAAAGTATTATTGACGCGAGATGGAATTACAAAAGATTATTAAATCTGACGGACTTGAATTAAAAATGCCTTCTGACATCGGTTATCTTGTTTGGTTGGTGTTTGGGCCCAGAACAACAAAGTATTTGCTTCAGTAAGAGTTTTTATTAAACGCTTGGCGTCACAACATCGCATTTCACATTTTTCTTGACGGAACAATTAATCTCCATCCAGTGCAAGCCCATCCACTGCCTTTAATGCAGATCACATCACAGCAGAGAGGGGTGGCAACTGACAGATTCCTTCTGTCACCAGGCGTGAAAGCTGCATTGCATTCATTCCAAGAAGTCCGAAGGGCCCTGACCCAAAAACTTACCCATTTCTTTTTCTCCAGAGATGCTGCCTGACCTGCTGAATTACTCCAGCTTTTTTGCGTCGATCACATTGATTTTGACAGCTTCCAGAATCTTGAATAGTTAATGAAGTAAAACACAGCTTGCCGTTGTATAACAAGGCATCCATCGTCTTTGTGTGCACTGCTGTTTAGTTTAGAGATACAGCACGGAAACCGGCCATTCAGCCCACCGAGTCCGCACTGACCAGCGATCCACACACCCTAACACTATCCTACACACACTGGGGACAAATTACAATTTTACCAAGCCAATTGACCGACAAACCTGCACGTCTGGAGTGTGGGAGGAACCTGGAGCACCTGGAGAAAACCCACACAGAGAACGTACAAACAAGCAGCTGTATTTAGGATCGAACCCGGGTTTCTGGTGCTGTAAGGCAGCAAGTCTACCGTTGCACTACCGTGAAGTAAATATGAAATGGCATGTTGGTTGCATGTTGGTTGAGCGTTTATCCTGTGTTGTAGCACATACGTGTGTTGTAACAGTAATTCAACAGTCATGTTATTTTGAATTGATTTTTGGCTTTCGTTTTAGTGTGGAGCCTCGGGAGTCATTCAATAAAGTGGGATGGTGGCCCAGCGGTATAGTTTCTGCCTCAGCGCAAGAGACCCAAGTAAGATCCTGACGACAGGTGCAGTCTGTACGAAGTTTGTACGTTCTCCCTGGGACCACATGGGTTTTCTCCAGGTACTCTGGTTTCCTCCCACACTCCAAAGATTGACTTCTGTAAATGGTCCTTAGTTTGTGGCATAGTGCTAGCGTCCGGGCAATTGCTGGTCGGTGTGGACTCTGAAGGCCGAAAGGCCTGTTTTCGTGCAAAATCTCCAAAGACTAAAGTAAATAACAGAGGTAAATATTATCAGCACCGTCAACATGTTAATTTGCAATTATTTCAAAATGAGCTCTGAGCACAGTAGAAATAAAGTTTATTGGTCTCAATCATGAAATGAATTCATTTTTTATAAGCTGATATCAATCAGTGTGGGGGCGTTAAGACTGGGATTTTTATAATGGGAAAATTTATGTTAAAAATGTTTCCACAACATCAAACTGAAGCTATCTCAGCTCAGGGAAGATCCATAAGCCCATGATATTAATATCTTCAAACGTGGAGAAGATCACTGCAGCACCCTCCGATTAGAGAAGATTCCCATACTTTTGCTCACAAACACCACACCGACTTGGAAAGGCCAGCAGCATAATCAAGGACCAGTCTCATCCCAGTCTCCAATCAGGCAAGTGGTACAGAAGTGTGAAAACGCATACATGCAGATTCAAGGACAGTTCCTTCCCAGCTGTTATCAGGCAACTGAGCCATCCTATCACCAACTAGAGAGCAGTCCTGACCTCCCATCCACTTCATTGGAGACCCTTAGACCATCTTTGATTGATTTAACTATACTTTATGTTGCAATAATCAATATTCCCTTTCTCCTGTATCTGTCCACTGTGCACAGCTTGAATGTAATCATGTAGTCTTTCCACTTGCTTAAAGTGTGGGACGAATTCAACAGGTCAGGGAGTATCTCTGGAGAAAATGACCCAATTCTGTGACATTTCAGGTCAAGATGGGTCACCTATCCATGTTCTCCATGGATGTTGCCTGACCCACTGAGTTACTCCAGCACGTTGTCTTTTTTTGTAAACCTTCATCTGTAGTTCTTTGTTTCGTGGGCCCCTGAATTATCTTCATTTCTCATGCCCATCTCCACTCAAAGGGCAATAAGATCCCTCTTATAACTGGGCCAACAGAACTTCACACAGGAGCAACAGTGGGTGGCACGGTGGCACAGCAGTAGAGTTGCTGCCTTACAGCACCCGAGACCTGGGTTCGATCCTGCTTATGGTGCTGTCTGTGGGGAGTTAGTACGCTCTCCCTTTGATTTCTTCTGGTGCTCCGGTTTCTTTTCGTATTCCAAAAGATGTCCAGGTTTGTAGGTTAATTGGCTTCTGTAAATTGTCCCCAATGCATAGGATAGAACTGGTGCAAGGGTGATCGCTAGTCAGCATGGGGTTGGTGAGCCGAAGGCCCCATTTGCACACAGTGTCTCTAAACTAAAGTAAACACCATTTGCAACACAAAGCCGAGCTTTCATCCTTCCACCAGAGTGGTGGTTTTGAGTCCAGTGTCTCTTTCAGAAATACCAGGTCGATGGACACAAATCATTTCAGTTATTTAGTTACTTCTGCCCAATCACTATGCAATTTCACCAGTCATGGTGGGATTCTGCTGGCAACTTTGTTGTTCTTTAAAATAGTGTCCCAAATGGGTGGCACAGCGGTAGAGTTGCTGCCTTACAGGAAATGTAGCGCCGGAGACCCGGGTTTGCTCCCAACTACGGGTACTAGCATAGCGGTAGAGTTACTGCCTTACAGTGAATGTAGCGCCGGAGACCCGGGTTTGATCCCGACTAAGGGTGCTGTCTGTACGGAGTCTGTACGGAGTTTGTACGATGCCACAGTTCCGAGATCTTCAGTTTCCTCCCACACTCCAAAGACGTATAGGTATGTAGTTTAATTGGCTTGGTAAATGTAAAAATAAAATTGCCCCCCAGTGTGCGTGGGATAGTGTTAATGTGCAGGGATCACTGGCCGGCGCGGACCCGGTAGGCCGAAAGGATCCGTTTCTGTCTGTGCTATATCTCTAAACTAAACTAAAAAAAGTTCATAAATTATCAGAGCAGAATTAAGCCAGTAGGCCCATCAAGTCCACTTCACCATTCAATCATGGCTCATCTGTCTTTCCCTCACAAGATGGATGTGGAGAGAATGTTTCCAATAGTGGGAGAGTACAAACAAAAAACAAAAAACACTTTCCACTATACCTCTGTACACGTGACTGAAAACAATAATAATAACTAAACTATCCATATATCTGCCCAAATGTATCTTAATGTCTGCTCATTCCCTCCACAGACACGGCCTAACCTGCAGAGTTCCTCCAGCACTTAGTTTCTTGCTCATGGTTGACTGCCTTCTTAAAAATGTCCTCCTTCGTGGAAACGAAAAAAAATGATAACCTGGACTGCTCTTCATTTGAACAAACTATCTAACATTGAAGGTACTCACACACGATTTTATATGTTCTTGTACAAGTACAATGAGAGGAATAGATCGGGTTGCTGCACAGTCTCTTGCCCAGAATAGGGGAAATTGAGGACATGGGTTTAAGGTGAAAAGATTTAATAGGAATCCGTGGGGTAACTTTTTCACACAAAGGGTGGTAGGTGAATGGAGTGAGCTGTCATAGCTGACGCAGGGTCTATCACAACATTTAAGAAACAGTTAGACAGGTACATGGATGGGATAAGTTTGGAGGGATATGGGCCAGAACAAGGGGCCACAGTTTAAGAATAAGGGGTAGGCCATTTAGAACGGAGATGAGGAAAAACGTTTTCACTCAATGAGTTGCAAATCTGTGGAATTCTCTGCCTCAGAAGGCAGTGGAGCCCAATTCTCTGGACGCTTCCAAGAGAGAGTTAGATAGAGCTCTTAATGATAGCGGAGTCAGGGGGTATGGGGAGAAGGAAGGAACGGGGTACTGATTGTGAGTGACCAGCCATGATCACATTGAATGGCGATGCTGGCTCAAAGGGCCGAATGGCCTACACCTGCACCTATCGTCTAAATGCAGGCAGGTGGGACGAGTGTAGCTGGGACATGTTGGCCAGTGTGGGCAAGTTGGGCTGAAGGGTCTGTTTCGACACTGTATGACAGTAACATTATGGTTGATGATCAGCCAATGACTATTCTTTTTGCCTGAATTCCATCATAAAATGGAGTTACATAGATGTCACAAAAACACCAAACCGAGACACGCAAAACAAAAATCGATGTAATGTGAGGCACGATGTAGCAAAAGACACTTACTCTTGCTGCAGGTCAACAGCTTGACCTACCCATTCGTTTGAAAGGAGTTAAGGAGCTGGAATTTATGGTTGCACGGAACACTGCGCATCACTTCACTGAAGATTAAAGCTTCCACCCATCGCACTTCTAAGTTACAGAATGAGTTCACATCGGTGACAAAGCCAGGCGTGTAAATTAAACTCTGCATTCAGAACACAGTTGTCGAATCAGCCGATTCCAGCTGACAGGGCGGCATAGTGGCACAGCGGCAGAGTTGCTGCCTCATAGCACCAGAGACCCAGGATCGATCCCGACTACGGGTGCTGTCTGTACGGAGTTTGTAAGTTTTACCCTGTGACCCGCCTGGGTTTTCTCCGAGAACTTTGGTTTCCTCCCACGCTCTAAAGACGTACAGGTTTGTAGGTTTATTGGCATAGTTTCAATGTACAAATTGTCCCTGGTGTAGATCATATTAACGTGCGGGGTTCGCTGGTCGGTGCAGACTCAGTGGGCCGAAGGGCCCGTTTCCGCACTGAGGCTGAACTAAACAAGTTTGTCACCATTGGAGGCTGTAGTTACAGAAGATATTGCTGCACAAAACCAAAGTCAAACCTAACAGGGGGGAACAGTGGTAGAGTTGCTGCCTCACAGCGCCAGAGACCCAGGTTGATCGCGACCATCTCCACACTGTGTCTCCAAAGTCCAAACATGTATTTTATGCATGTATAGCCTGAGTGGCCTGCCCTCTCAAAGCCCCTTGTACGACTTCTAAACTTTATCTCACTCATCCCGTTACATACACTGATCTGTAAACACATGTTCCTTTGCATTGTATCCTGTCATTACTGAGCGTTTCATTTTTATTGATTTGTCTTTCACCCACTCAAGACGTAGATTCAAAGGAACTGTCCATGCTAGTTTACAAAAAAAGTGCTGGGGTAACGCAGGACAGGCAACTTCTCTCAAGCAGAATGATAGAATCCGGGGAGAGTTGATGGGATAATGGAGGGAATGAAATGGGATTGATGTAGGGTTAAGTGCAAAAGGGTGGTTGATGTGGACCAAAGGGCTATCTCAATGCTGTATCTCACTGCAACAGCGATACAATCAGGGGCCAATAATCAGCAAGTGCAGATCAATCGGATGAAAACACTGGATATTTATCCAGAAAACACAGACCATGTCGTCCATCTCACTGTGGCGAGGAGAAATGAACACTGGGCTCCTGGCTAGTTCAGGGAAATTTCCTAGAGATGTCTTCATAGTCAAACTACATATTTACAAATTGGGAAAAAAAGTGAGGAATTATATTCTTGCTATAGAGGGCGTGCAGCGTAGGTTTACTAGGTTTATTCCCAGAACGGCAGGACTGTCACATGTTGAAAGACTGGAGCGACTAGGCTTGTATACGCTGCAATTTAGAAGGATGAGAGGGGATCTTATCGAAACACAAGATTATTAAGGGGTTGGACACGTTAGAGGCAGGAAACATGTTCCCAATGTTGGGGGAGTCCAGAACCAGGGGCCACAGTTTAAGAATAAGGGGTAGGCCATTTAGGATGGAGATGAGGAAAATCTTTTTCAGTCAGAGTTGTAAATCTGTGAAATTCTCTGCCTCAGAAGGCAGTGGAGGCCAATTCTCTGAATGCATTCAAGAGAGAGCTAGATAGAGCTCTTAAGGATAGAGAAGTCAGGGGGTATGGGGAGAAGGCAGGAATGGGGCACTGATTGAGAATGATCAGCCATGATCACATTGAATGGTGGTGCTGGCTCGAAGGGCCGAATGGCCTCCTCCTGCACCTATTGTCTATTGAACTGGCATCGGAATTCAACACAAAATGCTGGAGTAACTCAGCGGCACAAAGCGATACCTTTCTTTACCCGCTCTAATGTTGGATTCCATATTTATCACTCGAGTGTTAATCCATGTTGCACCATCCAATATCCAAAATGCATTTTACTTAAAGAATAAATGCATTAACCCCATGCCAGACATCATTTTGGGAATTATTTCTCTGTGGGATAAGTGATAAATGTTATGAAGAACAGTTGCATAACTTAATTATAGATTGAAGGCAGAAGCAATCAGTTTCCTTTGTTATAGTTCATCACTAGTTTTGTCTCATTAAGATTTTCTATTGTACACTTTACCTCAATTCCATTTTCTTCTCAATTGTATTTTTTTTATATAAACTGCTGAGTTTAACCATTGAGGAACAGCACCTCATATTTCGCTTGAGCAGCTTGCAATCCAGTGGTACAAATTTGATCTCGACAACTTCAAGTCACCCTGCATTCCCTTCCTCCTCCCCCACCCCCTTGCTAGTTGTCCTACTTTTGAATGGCCCCTTTCCATGCTGTATCTTTCAATCAATTCATCACTTCACACCATCTGCAAAGTACCCTGTGCTTTCTGCCTCTCTCCATCCCTCCCCCCCTCTGACCAGTCTGACCGTCCTCCTGATTCAATTTTATTTCTGTATGCTTCGATGTCACCTTCCCTTGCTAACAATGATCTATTCTACATTTTCCTTGAACTGGCATCTCTTTATCCCCTCTCCCGACTCTATCCAGAGATGCCGCCTGTCCCGTTGAGTTACTTACTCCAGTATCTTCGGTGCAAACCAGCATCAAGATGGCGGCGCGCACGGACGCAGCGGCTCACAGCTCTCCCTTTCGGTGCGTTTTATGTGTGTTATCTGTGTTATGTCTGTTAGTCAATTTTAGTCATGCAAACCAGGCAAATCCTACCTACAACCGAAAGGATCTTCTGATCATAGGATTCCAGTGCAATCGGGACCTTGTGCGCGAATTTCCACACCCGCGAAATATACCGGAAGAGATAGCCAGGACACCGGGCGCTCCGTGGATAGTTGTCGGCGCGAACAGGCGTCGCAGGCGGAGGAGAAACAGGAAGCAAAAGCGAGGATGCCGGTCCGGTATACTTGCCAAGCTAAAGAGACAGCCACACAAACCACCGCTACCCAGCATGTTTCTCACCAACGCCAGATCCATCATCAACAAAATGGACGAACTAAAACTACAGATATCAGCAAACAAACTCGTGGAGGACTGTTGCATTCTCTTAGTAACAGAGACATGGCTTCATCCACTTATCCCAGACGGAGCCATTGAGCTAGCCGGGCGTACAGCGTTTCGTTGGGACAGAAACATCGACTCCGGTAAGAGCAAGGGGGGGGGGGATTATGCATTTACGTGCACAACAACTGGTGCACTAACATCCAAATCATAGATAGCCACTGTTCTCCTGATCTGGAGTCCCTAACAGTTAAATGCAGGCCTTTTTACCTTCCTCGCGAATTTACAGGGGTTATAGTAACAGCAGTCTACATCCCACCGAATGCTAACGCTAGCACAGCTTTAGGCTACCTGCTCGGTGCAATAAACTCACAACAGAGCACATATCCAGAAGCAGCCCACATCATAGCCGGGGACTTCAATCATGCAGACCTAAAGTCAGTTCTCCCGAAACTTGAACAACACATAAGATGTGCTACCAGGGGGAAAAACACACTAGACAAGGTTTATTCAAATATTAAGAAGGGTTTCAGGTCAGCACCACTACCACACCTGGGGCAGTCAGATCACCTGTCCATATTCCTAACTCCAGCATACACCCCACTCAGGAGGAAAGCTCCAGTCACCATAAAGACTGTTAAGACATGGCCTGAAGAAGCTTCCTCGCAGCTGCAGGATTGCTTCGAAAGGACCAACTGGGATATTTTTGAGGATCAGGACTTGGAGGAGTACACATCAACTGTACTTTGCTACATCCAAAACTGTGTTGACAATGTCACCGTCGACAAACGCATCCGGTTGTATCCCAATCAGAAACCCTGGATGACAAAGGATGTCAGGTCTCTCCTCAAGGACCGTAACACCGCCTTCAGGTCTAGTGATAGAGCTCTATACAGTGCTGCTAGAACCAACCTGAAAAGAGGCATCAAGGATGCCAAAGCGTCCTACAAGAGGAAGATTGAGGACCACTTTACCAACAATGACCCACGGCGGGTATGGCAAGGTATCCAGCACATCACCAACTACAAGACCAGCAACCGCACGACTGCCGACGGCGACGCCTCGCTGGCAGAGGAACTTAACTGTTTCTTTGCTCGTTTCGAGGTGAAAGCTACAGTGGCAGACATAACACCCTCTCCAGCACCTGACAGCAACACCTTCATTGTGCAGGAGTATGATGTTAAGCGCGTGCTCAGAGCAGTGAATCCCAGGAAAGCTGCAGGCCCCGATGGTGTGACGGGCAGAGTGCTGAGGGAATGTGCAGACCAATTATCTGAGGTCTTCACAAAAATCTTCAACCTGTCCCTTTTAAAATCCACCATCCCTCCCTGCCTGAAGTCCGCCACAATCATCCCACTGCCGAAAAGTCTGTCATCAGCAGCCTTAACGACTACCGTCCGGTAGCACTCACACCGGTCATCACAAAGTGCTTCGAGAGACTGGTCCTGCAGCACATCAAAGCCAGCCTCCCACCCACCTTCGACCCACACCAGTTTGCCTACAGAGCAAATAGGTCTACAGGGGATGCCATCGACACTGCTCTTCACACTGCACTGACCCACCTTGAACACCAGGGGAGCTATGTGAGGATGCTCTTCCTCGACTTCAGCTCTGCCTTTAACACGGTCATCCCGAGCAGACTGGTCACCAAACTTTCCGACCTTGGATTTTCCCAAACCATCTGCCAATGGATCAAGGACTTCCAGACCAACCGCCCCCAGACCGTCAAAATAGGCCCTCACCTCTCCTCCACCATTACACTGAGCACCGGCTCACCACAGGGCTGTGTGTTGAGCCCCATCCTTTACTCCCTCTACACTCACGACTGCGCCCCCACCCATCCCACCAACACCATCATCAAGTTCGCAGATGACACGACTGTGGTTGGACTCGTCCCAGGAGGAGATGAGACAGCCTATAGGGATGAAATCCAAAGGCTGGCAGCATGGTGTTCAGTGAACAATCTGGTCCTGAACTCCTCCAAAACAAAGGAACTTATAATTGACTTTAGAAAAACCAGTGTAGAATACGACCCACTCTGCATCAATGGGGTCTGTGTGGAAAGGGTACCCGCTTTCAGGTTCCTGGGTACGCACATCGCAGAGGATCTTACCTGGTCTACCAACACCATCACCACAGTAAAGAAGGCACAGCAGAGACTCCACTTTCTGAGGATCCTCAGGAAAACCAACCTGCAGGAGAAGCTCATGTTGTCCTTCTATCGCTGCTCCATCGAGAGTGTGCTGGCATACTGTATAACCACATGGTATGCCAGCTGCTCAGAAAAGGACAGGAAGGCCCTTCAGAGGGTCATCACGACGGCCCAGAAGATCATCGGCTGCTCACTGCCCTCCCTGGAGCACCTGTTCAGCCTACGCTGCCTCAGTAGAGCAGGCAAAATAATAAAAGATCCATCCCAGCCCGGCCACCGTCTGTTTGTTCATCTGCCCTCTGGTCGACGTTTCAGGTCGATCAAATCCCGAACAAACAGACTTAAGAACAGTTTTTACCCCAGGGCCATACGAGAACTGAACACTACCTTTGCACTAGGCAACACCGTTAAAAAATCTTGTACTTAATATAATTGTATTTATGTATTTATTTGTTTTTGCATTTATTGCATATATGTTTGTACGCACCGTCAGGATTGACTATTTTTTAATTTCGTTGTACTCGTTGCAATGACAATAAATGAATATTATTATTATTATTATATCTGCAGTTCCTTCCTCCACCTACAAAATTAGTGTTTTCCCCTTTCTCCATAGTGCGGAAGGATAACCAAGGTTCTATGCCATTTATTGTGAGCCCGTCACAAAAATGAGACAATTAACTGTTGAATTAGCTGTGGGGCAGAACCTTGCAAGTTGCACGCTTCAGATATGACTGATCAGTACATGTTTCAGATAAATAAAGCCCAGGGTGGGTACCCAGAGGCACAGGGCGGAAGGAAAATAAATCAGAATCCCTTCAGTCAATGTGCAGAAAGGAAAGGCAGATGTTGATTTATACCGATGTTGGACACACAATGCTGGAGTAACTCAGTTCGTCAGGCATCAATCATCTCTGGAGAGAAAGGATGGGTGACGTTTCAGGTCAGGACCCTTCTACAGAGTGAAAGCAGAGCAGAGGGAAATGGAGGCAAGAAAAGGCCAGAACAAATCAGGGCCCGCAACAGATGACCAAGGAAGGGCGGAGCCCACAATGGTCCATTGTTGGCTGGGGAATAGGTGATAACAAGGATGTGAACAGTGGAACTGGTAGGATGATTGGGGTGGGGGAGGGGGGGGGAAGAGAGGGAATGCAGGGGTTACTTGAAATTAGAGAAATTCACTTTCGTACCACAGGATTGTAAACTGCCCACTATGTGGTGCTGTTCCTCAATTGTTTGATACGAGACCATTCATCCCTAGAGGGAAATTGGTCTGTCAACAGTCGCAACACGCAAGGTCCATTAAAAACTTGAAGTTAAAAGTGAAGAAGAAAAGGACGAGGAAAAGGGTATGTGTCCTCACTCCAACAGTGGAGGCAGCCCAACACCAGTACAGGATCGGGAAGAAGCGTTGAAATAATCACATTAGTTCTGTGTTATCCTGTATCTGTATCCACTGCACACCAACACAGAACGGATGCAAAACCATAGCACCTGGAGGAAACCCACATATACACAGGGAGAACGTGCAAACTCCGCACAGACAGCATTCGGGGTCAGATTGAAGCAATGCCTCTGGCGCTTTCAGGCAGCCGCTCTACCAGCTGCACCACCATGCAGCCCCACAGACTGGATTCATGGAAGTCATGGAACAGAGTGGGATCATGGGAAAGAAAACAGGTTCATATCTCCCTGGTGGAAAGGCCATGAAGTAGAAAGGAGGAAAGACAAAATGAATAAAAGCGGCATGATTATGGGTGGCAAGAGTACAAGTCTGAAAACTTCCGTCCAGTTTAGCTATGTTTACTTCAGAGATACAGTGCTGACATAGGCCCTTCAGCCCACCGAGTCCAGCGATCACCGCACACTAACACTGCCCTGCACACAATTGGGACAATTTGCAATTTCATCAAGCTAATTAAACCACAGACCCGTAGTTTGTAGTGTCTTTGGAGTGTGGGAGGAAACCGGAGCTCACGGGGAAAACCCACGCAGGTCATGGGGAGAATGTACAAACTCCGTACAGACAGCACCCGTAGTCAGGATCAAACCAGAGTCTCTGGCGCTGCGAGATAGCAAATCGACCGCTGTGCCACTGTCTCACCCTTATTTTCAGCCATATTTTGAGTCAAATTATCGATTCAAAAGACTATTTGGCAAAAATAAAGTCTGTCTTCAATGGTCGTGGCAGCGTGGTTTTAGGGATGAGTTTTCACCGTTAATTTAATTTCCAACAGCTGCAGTTCATCATTCAACACATTTTAAATCTGTGAAATGAATGGTAGTTGATTACTCCGATTAATGTGCATTACTTCTAATTCTTCCATTTATAACAATAGAGCACATTTCATACATGCGGTGTACAATTCCCAGATGGATATCAAAAAGATTATATCTTCCATTTGAGGGCGGCACGGCGGCACAGCAGTACAGCTGCTGCCTTGGAGCCAGAGTCCCGGGTTCAATCCCAACTACGGGTGCTGTCTGTGCAGAGTTTGTATGTTCTCCCCGTGGGTAAGCTCTGGTTTCCTCCCGCATCCAAAGACATGTACTTTGTAGATTAATTGGCTTTGGCAAAATAAATTGTCCCAACTGTGGAGGTTGGTGCTAGTGCACAGGGAGATTGCTGGTTGGCGTAGACTTGGTAGGTCGAAGGACCGGTTTCCACAAAATATCTCTAAAATCTAACGCCTAAATTGTAGGAAACCTCATGCAGAGACATCTTTTTTTCTCTCCCTCTCTGGAGACATCCAAATAATCAAACTCTGGCAACATGGGCAGATCATTGCATTCAACCTAAAAATATCAGTTTTTAGTAGAAACAAAGAATTTCAGAAGCTGGTTAATATGCAAGAGGACAAAAAGTGCTGGAGTCCCTCAGCAGATCAGAGGGGGGGGGGAGAGGGGGAGGGACCAATGCAGGAGAGGTTTGGGCCCAACAGGTCCACTTGGTCTAGTATCCCTCTAAACCTTCCCTGGCCTTGTGACTGTCCAAACATCTTCTACATGTTGTTTTAGTACCGGCCTCAATTACCTCCTCTGGCAGTTCATTCTTATATACCCACCACCCTCTGTATGAAAAGATTGCCCCTCGGGTTCCCATGAAATCCTTCCCCTCTCATCTCACCTTAAACCTACGTCCTCTTCTTCTTGAAGTAAAAGACTGCATCCACACTGTGCACTGTCGATGCAGTGAGTCTTTTACATCAAGAACCAGAAGGCAGGTACACCTCAAGATCACCCCTCATCCTCCTGTGGTCCAAGTAATAATGTTCTAGACTGCCCAGCCTGTCCCTTTTGCTCAGGCCCTCCAGTCCTGGCAAAGCTTCGTAAATCTTCTTTGCACTCTTTCCAACTTAACTTCTTTCCTCTCACATGGTGACCAGAAACAAATACCATAGACCAAATGTGGACTCACCAACATCTTGCACAACAGTCACATGATGTCCCAACTTCTATACTCAATATCCAGATTTGAAGACCAATGTGCCAAAAGCCTTCTCAACTACCCCATCTAGTTGTGATACTGCTTTAAAGGAACTATGTACCCACACTCCGAGATCCCTCTGCTCTGCAACACTTCCCAGGGCCCGAACCATTCACTGTGAAGATCCTGCCCTGGTACAACTTTCCAAAATGCAACATCTTACATTTATGTGCATTAAAATCCATTAACTATACCTCAGCCCACTCACCCAACTGATCAAGATGCTGCTGTAATTTGATAACCATCTACAATACCATCCATTTACTGTGATCTGCAAACCTACTAATCATGTCTTGTACATTCTCATCCAAATCACTGATATAATGGACCCAGCACCAATCCCCGAGGCACCCCACTAGTCACAGGCCTCCAGATCGATAAACAACCTTCCACTATCACGTTCCACTTCCTTCCAGGAAGCCAATTTCTCTTTCCAGTCTAGTAGTTCTCTCTGGATCCCATCTGACCTAATCTTCCAGAGCAGCCAACAATGTGGAATTTTACCTTATGTGGACTTGCTGAAGTCCACGTAGGCCACATCAATGGCTTGGCCCTCAACCTTCTTGGTTACTTGAAAATACTCAATTAGATTTGTAAGACACAATATCCCACATAGAAAACATAGTATCACAAAATGCTGGAGTAACTCAGCAGGTCAGGCAGCATCTCAGGAAAGAAGGAATGGGTGACATTTCAGGTCGAGACTCTTCATGCTATCGCAAATCCTCTCCTGTCTATCCAAATGCATATATATCTTAGAATACTCTCCAACCATAGAACAGGCTCGCGTCTATGGTTCCCCAGCTTTTCCTTGCAGACCTTCTTAAATAGAGGCACAATTGACAAGCATAAGCTGGAAAACAACAGGTCCAAAAAACACAAACAGCATGACAAGAAGAATCAAAGTGAGTTTGAGGTAATCTGCTCTGAGGGTTTTCACCAGATACTGGCCGAACCCAGAGCCAACATTAAACAAAGATCTCGCGCTGCTAAAGGTGTCGCCGGAGAAGCCTTTATTAACCTCTGAACAAACTCTTGGTTCTCTGCACCAAGGCTCTTTGCAGCAGTCTCTGTTGGCATGTTTTTTTCAGTTTAGTTTATTATTGTCACATGCACTGAGGTGCAGTGCAAAGCTTTTTTGTTGCATGTGATGCAGTCAGCAGAAAGACTACACATGATTACAATAATCCAGCCACAGTGTACAGATACAGGAAATAATATTTAGTGCAAGACAAAGCCCAGTCAAGTCAGATTAAAGATACTCGAGGGTCTCCAATGAGGTAGATGGGAGGTTAGGACTACTCTCTAGTTGGCGAGGGGATGGTTCAGTTGCCCAACAACAGCTTTAGTTTAGTTGAGATTATTTATTTATTTATTGTCACATGTATCGAATACACCAAAAAGCTTTTGTTGTGTACTAACCAGTCAGCGGAAAGACTGACTTTCCTGTGAATACATGCTAAGGGAATAACGTTTGGTGCAAGTTAAAGCCAGCAAGGTCCGATCAAAGATAGTCCAAGTTTATCAATGAGGTAGATAGTAGTTCAGGACAGCTCTCCAGTTGTGGTTGTATGGTTCGATAACAGCTGCGAAGAAACTGTCCCTGAATCTGGAGGTGTGTGTTTTCACACTCTGTACCGCTTGCCCGAGGGGAGAAGAGGGAGTGACCGGGGTGAGACTGGTCCTTGGTGATGCTGGTAGCCTTGCCGAGGCAGCGTGAAGTATGACAGCAAAAGTCTGGGAATCTTCTCCAATCAGATGCACTGTGGATGCTGCAGTGATCTTTTCCACGTAGATATTTATTCACAAAATGCTGGAGTAACTCAGCAGGTCAGGCAGCATCTCAGGAGAGAAGGATTGGGTGACGTTTCGGGTCGAGACCCTTCTTCAGACTGTAGATATTCACTTCATTTCATGGGCTCACGGTTATGCTGGTGGCCTTGCCGCGGCAGCGCGAAGTGTAGATAGACCCTAACTTTGCTGCAACAATCGTTGGTGCAATTGTCTTTGGAGAAAGCCCTGGCCTCTCTAGGCACGGCAGGTTGGTTCCCAGCAGTGATGTGCAAATCCGACGGTCTCAGAGTTAGAGAATCATAGAGTTATAGATACAATGTGGAAACAGGTCCTTCGGCCCAACTTGCCCACACTGGCCAACATGTCCCACTTGCCTGCGCTTGGTCCACATCCCTCCAAACCTGTCCTATCCATGTAACTGTCTAAATGTTTCTTAAACATTGGGATAGTCCCAGCCTCGACTACCTCCTCTGGCAGCTTGTTCCATACTCCCACCACCCTGCTTACCCATTCTAACTCCAGCGTGTTGGAGCTGCAGAGCTAGAGAGAATTCAGAACGAGTTTGCAAACACATCTTTGCTCATCCGAGCACTCCGATTTTAAAACTGGGAGAGGCAGTGCAGCGGTAGGCTTCAAACCCTTTTGCTGATTAATTAATGACCTGTGATCCTGATTTTGCAGGCAGTTTCATGGCTGCTTTCCAGAGCATGCTGTTCAGCATTATAGGCCTGTTCTGTAAGCAGCCCCTGCTGGTTTGCAACTGCCTTTGATATTCAGTGGAGATGGGAGATGCAGCTTCTCCTCCCCATGAATGCCCACACAACCATCTCTGTCAACGCCTTGAAGAGATCTTGAAGAGCCCTCCTCAGGTGAACCCCACAGGATCTGGCTTCATCAATGGCCTTCCTTCTGCTCACCCCACGTTTCCACTCACATTAAATTAAGTAGATGTAATAATTACACATGCAAAAAACATAACACCAAAGGATCTGGGAAATATTACAAAGACGTGCAAGTTTGCAGGTTAATTTACAGAAGTCAATTAACGTACAAACCTGTACGCCTTGAATGTGGGAGAAAACCCGAGCACCCGGAGAAAACCCATGTGGTCATATCATATCATATCATATATATACAGCCGGAAACAGGCCTTTTCGGCCCACCAAGTCCGTGCCGCCCAGTGATCCCCGTACATCAACACTATCCTACACCCACTAGGGACAATTTTTACATTTTACCCAGCCAATTAACCTACATACCTGTACGTCTTTGGAGTGTGGGAGGAAACCGAAGATCTCGGAGAAAACCCACGCAGGTCACGGGGAGAACGTACAAACTCCTTACAGTGCACACGGGAGAACTCCATCAACTTTCCCCTGCAACCGCACGAGATGCAACACCTGTCCCTTTACCTCCCCCCTCAACTCCATCCTTTCCCCTGCAACCGCACGAGATGCAACACCTGTCCCTTTACCTCCCCCCTCAACTCCATCCAAGGACCCAAACAGTCTTTCCAGGTGAGACAGAGGTTCACCTGCACCTCCTCCAACCTCATCTATTGCATCCGCTGCTCCAGATGTCAACTTATTTACATCGGCGAAACCAAACGCCGGCTCAGCGATCGCTTCGCTGAACACCTGCGCTCAGTCCGCGTTAACCAATCTGATCTCCCGGTGGCCGAGCACTTTAACTCCCCCTCCCAGTCTGACCTTTCTGTCATGGGCCTCCTCCAGTGCCATAGTGAGGCCCACCGGAAATTGGAGGAGCAGCACCTCATATTTCGCCTGGGCAGCTTGCAGCCCAGTGGTATGAACATCGACTTCTCCAACTTTAGATAGTTCCTCTGTCCCTCTCTTCCCCTCCCCCTTCCCAGATCTCCCTCTATCTTCCTGTCTCCACCTATATCCTTCCTTTGTCCCGCCCCCGACATCAGTCTGAAGAAGGGTCTCGACCCGAAACGTCACCCATTCCTTCTCTCCCGAGATGCTGCCTGACCTGCTGAGTTACTCCAGCATTTTGTGAATAAATACCTTCGGGAGAACGTACAAACTCCTTACAGACAGCACCATCGTCAGGATCAAATACAGGTCTCTGGCGCTGTGAGGCAGCAACTCTACTGCTGTGCCATTGATATTTTAGTGTTAAAAAAATGGCTGGCAGGCTTTAAATAACCAAGATGATCCAGGTTTAAGGGTCGGAAAAAGATATCTTTCCGAGTCCATAACAATGACAAATTAAACTGATTGTGGAAAGTACTTGTCCTATACTTTCTCAAGCCACTTAGTTTAAAGACTGATGGGCCATTCAATACCTCTTGAAGAAATCATTACCACATTGCTCAGCTATGCTCCGCAAGGCCAATTCCATTAGAGTAATAGAATTCACAGAGGAGTCCAGTGCCAAGTAAATGCACTGTAAACCAACTACAATTACAACCATCAAGGTGGTGTTAATTTTGCTCAACTCTCACCTCAGTATTTTTATGACCTGCTAATAGCTTTACCGAAACCTCGTCTGCTTTTCCTTTCTGCGTGTCGGATGGAGCTCCCTGCTTTCAAACTTGGTGTAACAAGACGCACAAAATCTCCGCACCAGAGGCCCTCGATGTGATAATGTTTTGCCGAATTGTGTCTCTGAACTTCGTTTCTTCTTTCAGTCATAACAACATCAAGGATGCTGCTCTGCTTCTGCCTGATGGAACTGCATTTGTCTTTCTGAACGGCCATTTATCTTCCTTCGGCTCATTTTTATTCACTGTTATGGCTTCAAAGTCTATTTATTGTTTTTTTGAACAGTGTAACTGGCAGTGCTTTTGGAGAAAAAAAAAAGATGCATTCATGGCGTTTCTGTTAAGCATGCTTTTCAATGATTGCAAGATACAAGAACATTTAATTTGCAAGTCGACTCGGCAAAGAAGGCAAATGCAATGCTCACATTTATTTCAAGAGGACTATAGAGATATAATGCAGAGGCTTGATAAGGTGCTTAGAGTATTTTTTTTGCCACATGACAAGCATTTGATAGCACTGGGCCTGTACTCACTGGAGTTCAGAAGGATGCGGGAGGGGGGGTGGGGGAACATCATTGAGACTTACTGAATAGCAAAAGGCGTGGATATAATGAATGTGGAGAGGGTGTTTCCACAAGTGGCAGAGTCTAGGACCAGAGGCCAAAGCCTCAGAATAAAGAAAGGAGATGGAGGGATTTCTGTAGTCAGAGGGTGGTGAAGCTGTGGAATTCATTGCCACAGACAGCTGTGGAGCGCAAGTCGATAGATATTTTCTAAGGTGGAGATTGACCGATTCTTGATTAGTTAGGGTGTCATGCATTATGGGGAAACTGCAGGAGAATGGTGTCGAGAGGGAAAGATAGATCAGCCATGGTAGAGTAGACTTGATGATCAAATGATCTGATTTTGCTGAGAAACTGATGAACTTATAATTTAAAGTTTCCACCAAAGGCAAAAAAACCAAAAACATTTCAGTAAAGAATGACCATCCGATTTCCATTGCATATTAAAGTCCCTGATCCCATGTAACCGACCACCATCCCAATATCCCCACACCAAGTTATGAACAGATCAAGATTTGAAACATATTTGGAGCACAGTATGTTCTCCTCTGTTCAGGGGAAACCAAATGCAGATGCTTTGCGCTACACGTTTGTCCATTCTCCGAACTCCCAGACAACTACTGCTTTAATTTGCTGACCGTCCCCATTGATACCTCTGCCTTTAGCATTTACACTGTTGCAACAAGGCCCAAGCCAAGCTTGGTCACGGCATTTTAACTTCCAGCACAGCATATTACAGCCCATGGAGCATCAACATACTCAACAATTTCAGGAGGCACAGTGAGAGTTGCTGCCTTACAGCGCCAGAGACCCGGGTTCAATCCTGACTATGGGTGCTGTCTGAACAGAATTTGTACGTTTTCCCCACGTGATCACGTGGGTTTTCTCCGGGTGCTCTGGTTTCCTCCCACATTCCAAAATCATGCAGGTTTGTAGGTTAACTGGCATCTATAAATTGTCCCTAGTGTGTAGGATAGAACTAGTGCACGGGGTGATTGTTGGTCAGCATGGACTCAGTGGGCTAAAAGGACCAGTTTCCATGCTGTAATTATAAAAAAATAATTTTAAAATAATTTTTTTAATTAAAATCGTTTAAACATTAGCGACGCAATGGTGCTGGTTTCCGACGGGCACTGTGATGGACGCACCACACATCTCTGTCCTCCATACAGCTGGCAAGCTCCTCTTTTGTCTCTACATAGGTATCTTCCATCAACGTCTTCAGCATCGTCTTGTTTGGTCTTCCATGGGCGGGTTCCCACAGCACAACTTTGTTTGCTGGTATTTCCGTGTGGAGGTGGCAGTGACCAGCGAGCCTCATCCTTCTCGACCCGACCTTCTCGGTCAGGGGTACAATCTCCCCACAGAGCTGGGCGTTGGTGGTGTGGTCCCTCCAACTGACATTTTGAACATTATGGGGTGTAGATACCATCGAGAGACTTGGACAGTGCTCGAACACTGTCCAAGCTGTAAACTAAACTAAAATCAGCCACAGTCGTAGAGTCATACAACATGGAAACAGGCCCTTCGGCCCAACCTCCCCATGCCGACCAAGATGCCCCATCTACACTCGTCTCACCTACCCATGTTTTGCCCATAACCCTCCAGACCTTCCCTATCCATCCTGTATAAAAACATGTTGGATATGAAGAAAAAAGGTCATCAACTTGCAATGAGGTCTGCTGCACACCTGAATATCCAACATACCCTATTTTTATTTTACATTTCCAATGAAAATACTTTTCTTCCTTCCGTCATCATTCGTTTTTTAACCACCATCCAGATCAGTTAGCAAGTCTTCAGCACCCTTCTTCAGCCAGTCCTTGTATCACGACTGTCTTTAATTCCCTTGGTCTCCGTCACATCATAAACATTTCCTCTGTTCTCAATGTCTCTTCCCGCTCTGCAAATGAACACATGCCCGATTTTCAACTTTCTTCAGTCCCAATGAAACCTCACCAATCAGTGCAGCACAGGAACAGGCCCTTCGGCCCACAATGTTTGTGCTGAACACGATACCAAGTTCAACTGGTCTCATCTGCCTGTACATGATCCATATCCCTCTATTCCCTGCACTTCCATGCTCTATCCAAAAGCATCTTGCATGCCACTATCGTATCTGCCTCCACCACCGGCCTGGTAATGCGTTGCAGGCCCCTACGACCCAGTGTCAAAAAACAACAACTTGCCCCACACATGTCCTTTGAACTTTCCCCCTCTCACCTTATACCTATGTCTTCTCATGTTCCAACTGTCTCCTCTCCTCATAATAATAATAATACACTTCTATGAGGTTTCCTCTCAACCTCCGATGTTCCAGAGAAAATAATCCAAGTCAATCTAACCTCTCCCTGCAGTTGGAACCTTCTAATCCAGGCAACATTCTGGCAAACCTCCTCTGAACCCTCTCCAAAGCCTCCACATCTTTGTAATGGGGTAACCAGAACTGCATGCAATACTCCAAATAAATAAAAGCCTGAAATAATATTTTGGGCTTAGTTACTGGTTTGGGCCAAGAGGAGGGAGAAAAAAAAAGCATTAGATCCAAAGGTTTCCGAGCTGAATCTCTAGGATGCTATGCAAACGTTAGCGAGAGAAAATATCCGGCTGAATGTTCATCAAGGAAAATAAATCACTATGTTTAGACAAATTGCTTCCCAACATGGTAATAGAAACAATGACACTGATCATCATTCTTTTTTAATCTTCTGTGACTGTAGGCACGGTGCCAGAGGACTGGAAACTTGTTAATGTGGCATTGGTGGTTAAAAAGTAGCAAGTCATCAGACAGGTCATTACAAGTCTGTGTGCTTAACATTTGAGTGGGACAAATTATTGAAAAAAGGATTTAGATGACAAATTAAAGACACTAATCAATCATTAACAGTTAACTTTTTTTTTTTACAAAGATTGGATTGAACTTTAGTTTACAGATACAGCATGGAAACGGGCCCTTTGGCCCACCGGGTCTGCACTAACCAACAATCACCCTTACATTATGTAAAGACAAATAACTGCAGATGTTGGTTTATACCAAAGATAGACACAATGTGCTGGAGCAACTCAGAGGGTCAGGTAGCATCTATAAAGAAAAAAAGATGGCGACGTTTTGGGTCAGGACCCATATTCACCCGTGCACTAGCTCTATCCGACACACTCAGGACATCTTAAAGATGACAATTAACCTACAAACCCTTGGAATATGGGAGGAAACCAGAGCACCCCGAGAAAACCCACGCGGTCACAGAGAGAACGTACAAACTCTGTCCAGACAGCACCTGTGGTCAGGATCAAACCCGGGTCAATGGAGCTGCAAGGCAACAACTCTACCGCTGCACCTCTGTACTGCCCTAATGGAACAACTATTTGGTAATTTGATATCAGCAACAAAGAGTCTGTTCCTGAATTTGGTGGCATGTGCTCAAGCTTCTGCGACTTCTGCCCGATGGGAGAGGGAATGACTGGGGTGAAAAAGCTCCTTGAATATGTTGGCTGCTTCCCCGATAATACAAATAGACACCCACACATCAGATGATCCTTCCCTTTCTGGAGCGCTCCAAACCAATACACCAGAGGGAAAACTAAGATTTCTTCTGAAACACATGTGTGTAACTGCAGGATGGCACGGTGGTGCAGCAGTGGAGTTGCTGCCTTACAGCACCAGAGACCCGGGTTCGATCCCGACTACGGGTGCTGCCTGTATGGAGTTCGTATGTTCTCCTTGTGACTTTGAAGGTTTTCCTGGGTGCTCCAGTTTCCTCCCACACTCCAAAGGAATGCAGGTTTGTAGGTTAACTGGTGTTGTCTCCGTTCCTGCTGCGGCCTACCATCGGCCCAACTCCTGGAGCTGGCGGCCTCCAGGGCTCTGGTTCACAGAGTCCGCAGATCGGACTAACCATCAGCGGAGCCGGCCGTCCTCGGAGGCTGCGGGAGCGGCTGTGACTCGCCTTAGGCTCGGGCCGCGTGGATGCCGACATCGGGAGCTCCAGCAGCGGCAGCGTGTTCGCCCGCCCCGGGTCGCGGGGCTTGGGTCGCGGACATTTCACCGTCTGGCGCGGCCTAAAATATGCCACGGGATGTTTCTCTGCTGGGCGGGGGCTTCAATGTCGGGAGCCACGACCACCCCGACGTGCAGCAACAGCAGCAGCGTGTTCGCCCGCCCCGGATCGGACTTATCATCGGCGGAGCCGGCCGCCTTCGGAGGCTGCAGGAGCGGCTGCGACTCGCCTTAGGCTCGGCCCGCTGCGGACCGTCCAGCGCGGCCTGCAACCACAACAACCTGACTGCGGGAGAAGACGGCAGGAGAAGGGAAATACATTGTGGCCTTCCATCACAGTGAGGAGAGGACTGGAGGAGACTCACTGTGATGGATGTTTCTTTGATGGATGTTTCTTTTTTTGTGTGTTTTTGGGGTTGTGTAATTTTAATGCCTATTTAATGTTTTTATTGTTGGACTGTGGGTGACTGAATTTCGTCCAATTTGGATGACAAATAAAGCTATCTTGAATCTTGAATCTTGAATCTTATGTAAATTGTCCCTGGTGTGCAACATAGTGCTTGTGTATGGAGTGATCGCTGGTCGGAGCACTCAGTGGGCTGAAGGGCAGTTTCCACACTGTATCTCTAAAGTCGAATGTAAAGTATAATATGAGGATTATGAACAAAAAGCTAAAACGGGGCCAAAACCTGTTCTCCATTCCGGTGGAGCTCCCATTCACACATTAGCGTCTTTCCTACTCTGGGGCTTTGATGGCTAATATTTCTACTTATCAACAGATGTTTAGTTTAGAGATCAGGTGGAGAGACAGGCCCTTCAGCCCACCGTCCAGCAATCCTACAAAATAGAACCAATTTATCACTTTACTGCAGCCAAATTAACCTATAAATCTGCAAGTCTTTGGAGAGTGCAAGCAACCACCCAGAGAAAATGCAGTCCGAGAGAGAATGTGCAAACTCAGGACAGACAGTACCAGTAGTCAGGATTGAACACTGATGAAGTAAGGCAGCAACTCTACCGCTGTGTCACTATGCTGCCAAAATTGGTATCTGAAACATTAATTCTGGTTTCTGCCTCTGCAACTGTTCTCATATTTATGAGTATTTCCAGTATTACCTGGCAGTTACAGGTTTGCACAAAATATAAATTCTGGATCCAAGTTCAGTTTCCTTCCAAAGGTAGACACAAAATGCTGGAGTAACTCAGAGTTAGGGTCAGCCAACATCTTTGGAGAAAAGTGTCTATGTTCAGGTCCCTTCCTCCCACCACCATGTTGGAATAATTTCTGTCATAACAGATGGGACCAAGCAACTTGTGGGCGGCACGGTGGCACAGCGGTAGAGTTGCTGCCTTACAGCGAATGCAGCGCCGGAGATTCAGGTTCGATCCCGACTACGGGCGCTGTCTGTACGTTCTCCCCATGACCTGCGTGGGTTTCCTCTGAGATCTTCGGTTTCCTCCCACACTTCAAAGACGTACCAGTATGTTGGTTAATTGGCTGGGCAAATGTAAAAATTGTCCCTAATGTGTGTAGGATAGTGTTAATGTGCGGGGATCGCTGGGCTGCGCGGACCCGATGGGCCGAAGGGCCTGTTTCCGCTCTGTATCACTAAATCTAAACTTGGTTACAAAAGGATTAATAAAGTCGGTAATGTAATTAAAACATGAGGATACAATCGTTAGCCCTCGTAACTCAAGGCAATGCCACACCTGCTAAAGCTGTACTGCAGTCATTAGAAGGCCAACATAGACCGATATTCTTTCAATGGGGAATTTATTACAATTCCTGGGAGAATCACAATAAACCAGAAAGAATACAAGTAATTTGCAAAGTACTCCATAGTGAAGATTTTAATGACCACCTTAATGAAACGTAGATGCATTACGTCATGGAGACAGACAACACAGGAACAGGCACTTCAGCCCAACCCATCCATGATGACCAAGATACCCATCCAAGCTGGTCCCATTTGCGTGTATTTGGCCCATATCTCTCCAAACGTTTCCTTCCATTATTCTGTCCAAACATCTTTTAAATCCTTTCTCAAGAGAGAATCTGTCATTGTTTCAACTGGTCAATATTACTATAGGTTCACCTCCAATTTTCCAGCACCCTTGGTTCCAGAGTCATAAGGGATAGGAGTAGAATTAGGCCATTCAACCATGGCTGATCTATTTTGCCCTCCTCGCCCCATTCTCCGACACCCGTACTAATCAAGAATCTATCTATCTCTGCCTTAAAAATATCAATTGAGTTGGCCTCCACAGCCTTCTGCTGCAAACCCCACAGATTCGCCACCCTCTAACTAAAGAACTTGCTCTTGCCGTATTATCCATTTTGCCAGACCAACAGAGGTCACGGCATTGGAGGGGCTGTGATTCCGGCCTGCAAATTCGGCCGCGGAAAATGGCAATGGGAATGGGCCTGCTGGCTGCGGTCAAGCTGGAGTTCCAGAGCCCCGGCCGCAGGGGGCAGATTTGACCCACCGATCGGCCACGGAAGTCCCGATGAGGTCCAGATCGGCCACCTCACCCAGCCAAGGCGCACATTTTTGTGGGGTCTTCTTTGGGGGGGGGGGATTTGAAGTGCACTTAATTTTTGTAATTTGACCGGATTAAAGGAGGCACTGGTTCACCAATTGCTGGAAAATCAGTGGTGGACCTGTACCAACGACACATATACAGCAACACGTCTTTAAGCAGATTTACTTTCTTTCACTTACTGAAACTATATTCAAGTTTTAAAAAAACTCATTTATCACACCTTTGACAAAATAGCTGGTAGAAGGGTTTTTTATTTAACAAGTACAATGTTGATACACAAAAATGCAGATTTTTACTTTGTCTGCCAAGACTGACAGTAAACTATAAAATAAACAACTAATGAGTTGTAAAGCAAGCATTATTGTCCAATATTTGTATGTGATTAAACACTATGGAATATCAGAACTTGGGTTTGAGCTTTAAGTGCACTAGACCACAAGACCAAGTCATGGGAGCAGAATTAGGCCATTCAGCCCATCGAGTTTGCTCCACCATACGATGTAGGACGATCTACTTTCCCCTCTGAACCCCATTCTCCTGTCTTCTCCATGTAACCTTGTCACCCTTGCTAATCCTCTCCACAGCCACTCTCTTGGCCTGATCTTTAGTGTGCTCTTAATGCAGGGAGCTATTTACCACTGAGAAAACAGAGCTACTCTGCATGGCAACAGAGGAATAGAGGCTGAGAGGTCGAAGTAAAACCCTCCGTTAATTTTTCTTCGGTCAGCAAAGAAACAGACCCAACAGAAAAAAAGAAACATCCAGGTATCCCCTCGACCAAAACGAGAGGAACCTGATCAGCAACATTATTAATATGAGGAGCGAGATAACACAATAGAAAATTCAAATAGCAGCGCGAAGCATTCAGCAAATCCTTAAAACAGTTAAAAACTTTGAAAACAGTACTTATTTTCCACAAAATCAGAACGGACTGAGGTTTCAAAACTTGCAATACCAAAGACGTTCACATCAGCTCACACCAAGTGTGATATATAGAGTACGTCCACCAACTAACAGCGGGTAGTCCATAGAGCTCAGAAGTCCATCAGAACACAGCTACCAGCCTTGGATGGCATCTACAACACACGATGCCTCAGAAAAGCCACCAGCATTCACAAAGACTCCTCACACCCCTGCAATCGTCTGTTCGAACTTCTACCATCGGGCAGACGATACAAGGCCTTCTACGCCCGCACCTCCAGACTCAGGAACAGCTTCATCCCCAGGGCCATAGCTGCTATGAACCGGTCCTGCTGAGTCGGATGGTCACATCGCACAGTGAACCAGCACAGATCTACTTGCACTTTATTTTGTTTTAAAACTGTTTCTAATTTGTTTCATTGGGTTGTTTAAATTAACACTGATTAGCTAATTAATTTATTGCATTGTATGGAAGGCGCATTCCCAATCTTGTTGTACCCCTGTACAATGATAATAAAGATATATTGTACTGTAATGCAGAGCAGGAGTCATTGGGGGAACATTGGATCATTTAACAAAGAAGTGGCACCTTACCTCAGTTTAAGGTTGCCCTGCTGCAGTTGGCCATCGTAGATGGATAAAATGTCAAAGTCTTCTTCCAAAGCGAAGATCTGGAATACCAACTGGATCCGGTTCCGTTCTCCCGTGATGATAATCCAGGTGCAGTTGGCGTAATTGGGGTAACCATAAGGAAATCCAGGGCTCTCTATTGTGCCGTTCGGGCCTTGCACTAATCCACCACAGAGCGGATCTGAAATGGAAATTACAACTGGCTGTTAAATGTAACCCGACGTTGCACTTCGACCTAAAAGACACTACAGTAAATGCTGGAGTAACTTCGCGGGTCAGGCAGCATCTCTGGAGAAAAGGAATCCACAAAGACTCTTCGCACCCCTGCAACAGTCCGTTTGAACTTCTACCATCGGGCAGACGATACAAGGCCTTCTACGCCCGCACCTCCAGACTCAGGAACAGCTTCATCCCCAGGGCCATAGCTGCTATGAACCGGTCCTGCTGAGCCGGATGGTCACATCGCACAGTGAACCGGCACAGATCTACTTGCACTTTATTCTGTTTTAAAACTGTTACAATGTTTTATTGGGTTGTTTAAATTTAAATTAATACTGATGAGCTAATTCATTTATTGCATCGTATGGGAGGCGCATTCCCAATCTCGTTGTACCCCTGTACAATGACAATAAAGATATATTGTATTGTATTATTGTGATGTTTCGGGTCGAGACCGTTCTTCCGATCAACACTTTGCCCAACAGGCCTTGTGTTCAATGTGTGAACAGCATAAACAGTTTGGCTTAGTTAAGCTTAAAGATACAGTGTGGAAATAGGCTCTTTGGCCCACCAAGTCCACGCTGACCAGCAATCAACCCATGCACTAGCACTATCCAACACACTAGGAACAATTATTCATTTTACCAAGCCAATTAACCTACAAATCCACACGTCTTTGGAGTGTGGGAAGAAACCAGAGCACCCAGAGAAAACCAACACGATCACAGGAAGAAGGTACAAACAGACAACACCCAGAGTCAGGATCGAACCCGGGTCTCTGGCACTGTAGGCAACAACTCTACCCGTACCACTCTGCAACATTTTTCATTTACAACAAGGTTGAACTTCAAAGGTCCCGAAGTCAGGTCTTTCACGGAAAGGGTGGGGGGTATTTGGAACGAATTGCCAGGGGAAGTTATAATGGCAGATACGCATTTATTATGATGCTCTACTATGTAGCAGTCCATGACTCAGAATAATAGGACGTACCTTCAGAAAAGAGAAGCTGAGGAGGAATTTCTGTAGCCGGAGGGTGGTGAATCTGTGGCATTCATTGCCACAGACAGCAGCGGAGGCCAAGAAATTGGGTATTTTTAAAGCAGGGATTGACAGGTTCTTGATTAGTAAGGGTGTCAAAGGTTACGGAGAGAAGGCAGGAGAATGGGGTTGAGAGGGAAAGATAGACCATCCATGAGTGAATGGCGGAATAGGCTTATTGGGCCGAATGGCTTAATTCTGCCCTTAAGGGTTATGAAACGCAAGGATCCCTGCACCTGCAGTAATCCAGTTTGATGGAGTGAAAGATACACCATGAAAACATTCCTCCGAGTCCATGCCTTGAAACACAAGGATGCAGATGCTGGAATATTGAGGAGAAGGCGACAGAGCACCAAATGCAGAAGTCGAGTCCTGAAAAGGTGCACGTGAACCTATGTCTCAACTGGAAAACCAGTATAATACCTTCTCTTTTTACAGCCAAACAAAGTGAATCTTTGAGCCCTCAAATACATCTTCCATTTCAAAAAAAAAGGGGGCGTGGCTGCACCCTGCGGCTCACCGGCAGTCTCTCTGTCTTTTTTTGTCTTTGTTATCGTTTAAATGTATATTTTGATTTATTTTTAGCTCTGTATATGTGGGGGAGTGGGGGAAACATTTTTTTCCAATCTCCTCCTCAATGGAGATGCGACCTTTTTCCGTGTCGCATCTCCGTTCGCGCTACGGCCTAACACCGTGGAGTCGGGGGCCTCCAGCTGGGATCGACCTTGAAGACTCCGGTCGCAGGGCCTGGACTTACCATCTCAGAGGCTTTGGCCGTGGGGCCCTGCAGACCGCAACATCGGGAGCTCGCAGGTCCCTGGCTGGCGGCCAGCTTTCGGGAGCTCCAACCGTAGCAGCTTCGACCGCCCCGAAGCGCGAGGTTCGATCGACCCGCTCGCAGGACCTTCATCGCCCTGCGTGGCTCGGCCGCGGCACTTTCCATCGCCCGGTGGGGGCTTAGGACCTTCATCGGACTGCTCGGCTCGGCCTGGGACTTTCCATCGCCCGGCGGGGGCTTCAAAAGTCGGGAGCCTCGATCGCCTCGAGGCAGCAGTTTGACTGCCTGACCATGGGAGAAGAATGAGGAGGAGATAAGACTTTTCTTTGCCTTCCATCACAGTGAGGGTGTGCCTGGAGCAATCACTGTGATGGTTGTTTGTGTTAAATTGTAATTGTGTGTCTTGTGTTCTTTATTGTCTACTGCCGGACCCTGACGGGGGAGGACGCTGGCGCTGCTTGTTCGCCGCTTCTCCGTCAGGACAAATCTTTTGTTTGTTTGTTTGTTTTTATGTCTTGTTTGCTTTGTAAAGCGTCTTTGAGTATCTTGAAAAGCGCTATATAAAATAAATGTATTATTATTATTATTGTGTGGGAAATAACTGCAGATGCTGATTTACACTGAAGATAGACACAAAATGCTGGAGTAAATTTGCGGGACAGGCAGCATCTCTGGAGGAAAGGAATACGTGACGTTTCGGGTCAAATCTAAATAAGGGCCTTGACCCGAAATATCACCTATTCCTTTTCTCCAGAGATGCGGTCTGACCTGCTGAGTTACTGCAGCTTTGTGTTTATCTTCCCTTTTCGTGCCTTGGCAGGATCTTTGTTCAAAACAAAGTCCTGCCATCCCACCTTTTCATATTCTATCCTCTCTTACTGAACAAGTTGCAACCAGCAGTGTTAAGTAACATCCCTTCCCTTGCCATTACATATCACGCCTACACCTCAATCTAAAACTCAAAGAGCTTGCCAACACATACATTCTAAAACCTCCTTTGAAGTTACACCCATCCCAAATCCCTCATCAGCATCTTATATTCCCATGGTATTAGTCTTCGTATTCCATTGGTACAGAGAAATCCAACTCCCCACTCATTGCAAATCTTTAATCACTACTCAATAAGCAATAGACTTTCTCTATGCCACAAATCAAAATCTCTCAGCATTTGAAAAGGTGCTCACCTGCTTTCCTGGTGCAAATTGAACTGTCCTAACTCCCCAAGTTCTCCCAAATATCCAAAGTTTATCTCTTGCTCAGAGCAAGGGAAAAATCGAGAAACAGAGGACATGGGTTTAAGGTGAGGAGGGGGGGGGGGGGGGGGTAGGGGGGGGGGGAAGATTCAATAGGAACCTGAGGGGTAACAGAGGGGGGTGGGTTTATGGAACGAGCTGCCAGAGGAGGTAGTTGAGGCAGGTGCTGCAGCAACAATTAAGAAACATTTGGACAGGTACATGGATAGGACAGGTTTAGAGGGATATGGGCCAAACGCAGGCAGGTGGGATTTGTGTGGATGGGACATGTTTGGCCGGTGAGGGCAAATTGAGGCGATGGGACTGTACGACTATTAAGATCTCAGTAAATCTCCTCTGCACCCTTTCTGTGCAATCAGAGTTATTATTCAAAATCAACAAATGAAAATATATTGAATACATCCTTTATTCTTTGGTGTTTAGAAAATGAGGGGTGATTTTATTGAAACATACGCGATACTAGAGAGCTTGAGAGGGTAGATGTCACCATGCTTCTACCAGTGTACTTCAAGCAAGGGAACATTGTTACAAGATGGGCGAACGGCCATTTCATACTGGGGTGCTCGGGAATGTCTTTTTGTCGATTCGGGAGAAACTCCGAGATTGTCTACTCCAGGGAATTGTGAAGGCGTCTTTAAACAAGGCGCATTTCAAGAAGTAAATAAATGATCTTAAACTCGGGAAACTGGCACAGAAGAGGAGCACACATCAGCCACGGTGATACTGAACTGTGGGGGAGGCTGGGAAGACCAATTGTGTATAGCTGCTCCTGTTGTGTTCTTCTGTTGATCATTTTACTCCGAGCCAAATGAAGCCAGGAATGTACAATGTCCCTTTGTCTCAGTAATGCTTTTGAAAAAAGAACTGAAGAAACTAAGCCACACTGTGGCAACTTCACAGAGCGATGATTATGACAATTGATCGAGAAATTAAGACAACTTTAACATTTTAAGAATTGAATTTGTTGGGTTTTGAAATTACAGTATGTTAGCTCGGTACCTAATTTGCTGCAATAACTAGGGCGGCTTTGTTTAACGAAAGGCTCTGTGAATCATGCCTTGCATGCGATTCAGTTAGATCGGTTCCTAGAATTCCTCTCCTGTTGCTTAGGTACCAACCCCACACCAACACTGTGCCAACGCATTTGGTTACAATCATTTTTTCTTCTTCTGCCTCCACATTTAACACTGAAGCTCTAAATCAAATTATTGGCCCATAAAATTCAATTAGAAATGATTGTGTATTTATTGCACAAGTTTGTGGCGGTGCCCGGGGGTTAGGCCACTCCCTGGGTCATTCCCCTCGGCACTGAGTGGACAGGGGGAGATTAGGCCACTCCCTGGGTCATCCCCCTCAGCACTGAGTGGACAGGGCTGTAGAGGGGTCTGGTGCTACGGGGTTTGCCTAAAGGGGCTAGAGTTTACTCGTGCGGGAGACTGAAGAGAGTGGATGTTCTGATGCTGCATTAAAGTTATTGTTAATCCTTACCTGGCGTCTTATAGACAATAGGTGCAGGAGTAGGCCATTCAGCCCTTCGAGCCAGCACCGCCATTCAATGCGATCGTGGCTGATCACTCTCAATCAGTACCCCGTTCCTGCCTTCTCCCCATACCCCCTCATTCCGCTATCCTTAAGAGCTCTATCCAGCTCTCTCTTGAAAGCATCCAACGAACTGGCCTCCACTGCCTTCTGAGGCAGAGAATTCCACACCTTCACCACTCTGACTGAAAAAGTTCTTCCTCATCTCCGTTCTAATCTTGCCTGATTCCTGCTGCGTCCAGACCCACTACAAGTTCAAGTTACAAATGTAAACCAGCAGCGAAAAACAATGGAATTATAACATTAACTGAACACAGGGGATTATGTAGTTATTTGTCCTACCCAAGGCTGGGATATATCATGATAAACATTAGATAGGCCATGAGCAAAAGATTTAAATACATTGCTTCTTCGCCAAGTCTTGCTTTAGCTAACGCTTTAAGACATTCGACCAGGTACAGAGAGAACTGCTATAAGTTATTTAGTTTATCCTCATGAGTTCCGAGGTGGTGAAAAGGTTTCAGTTGCATACTAAGCAGTCAGCAGAAAGACTATACACAATTATAATCGACAGATACATGAAGGGAATAATGTTTCCGTGCAAGACAAAGTCCTGTAAAGTTCAATGAAAGATAATCCAATTGTCTTCAATGAGGCAGATGAGAGGTCAAGACTGCTCTGTTGATAGGATGGTTCAGTTGCCTGATAACAGCTGGGAAGAAACTGTCTCTGAATCTGGAGGTGTGCATTTTCAGACTTCTGTAACTCTTGCCTGATGGGAAAAGATATATACATACATCTCAACCTAATAAACCAAGAATTTCCAAGGTCATTCTTTGCCATTGTACAAAGGCTTTTAAAAACTAACAGCTGCAGGAACCCAAGTTCATTATTGTAGTCAGCCACTTACATCCCAGTGATAAGATGCAAAAAGTAAGGTAAAAAATCAGTTAATTGTAAAGATTAAAGTAACATCTTTGTGTTTGGGTAGCTTGCCAATAACAGTTATACATGAGCAAAAGTACTCCGCTCACATCAATTTTAATCACCAAATATTTTCCAAAAGAAGAGACCACTTTAAAAGTCAAAGATAGACACAAAAAGCTGGAGTAATTCAGCAGGACAGGCAGCATCTCTGGAGATAAAGAATGGGGGAAATTTCAGGTCATGAAGGGTCTCGACCAGAAACATCCTCCATTCCTTCCATCCAGAGATGATGCCTGACCCACTGAGTTACTCCAACATTTTGTGTCTTTCCTTGGTAAATCCATCACCTGCAGTTCCTCATTGCTTCATGTTATCAAGGTCTTGTTCACCAACCAGAGCTCAGCATTCAACACCATCCCCTCCAGACTCCTCAGCAAACACAGACCTGGAGCTGCTCAGACCAAGGTAATTGGATCCTCAGGTATTTATTCACAAAATGCTGGAGTAACTCAGCAGGTCAGGAAGGGTCTCAACCCGAAACGTCACCCATTCCTTCTCTCCCGAGATGCTGCCTGACCTGCTGAGTTACTCCAGCATTTTGTGAATAAATACCTTCGATTTGTACCAGCATCTGCAGTTATCTTCTTATACTAATTGTATCCTCAACCTGATCTTCAGCAGAACACCATCAGTACAAATTGGCAACAGCACATCCTAGGGTAGAAACAATGAACTGCAGGTTCTGCTTTAAACAAAGTGCTGGAGAAACTCAGTGGGTCAGGCAGCATCTCTGGAGACTGTGGATAAGTGACATTTTGGGTCAGTACCCTTCTCCAGACTTCCTCCTTGATGACTATTAACACAAGAGCATCTCAAGGCTGAGTGCTCAGTCCCCCGCCATGACAATATATCCAGTGTGGCATCAGTCATGATACCATGTCAATAATGAACACACTTGTGTGCAGAAACCAGAAGGTGAACTCACCTGATGGGCTTTATTTGTGGAGGAGCAACAAGAGGTTCTAGAGTCATCCATGCATCTTCCCCTCGGCGGCCCCAGGATTTATAAGGGGTAGGTCTGTAGGATAAGGTTCATTGGTCCAATTACCCTTAATTGGACTTGGCTGTGGCTCGTTTGCTTGAGACTGGGAGAGTCGCAGATCTTAAAGGGGACATGTCATCACACCAGTTACACTTCCAACATTAAGCAGCCAATATCATCAAAGACTCACATCACCCTGGCCATGCTGTCATTTCCCTACCACTATCAGGAAGGAAGTACAATGGCGCAGCGGTAGAGTTGCTGCCTTACAGCACCAGAGACCCGGGATTGATCCTGACTATGGGTGCTGTCTGTACGGAGTTTGTACGTTCTCCCCATGACCTGCGTGGGTTTTCTCCAAGATCTTCAGTTTCCTCCCACACTCCAAAGACGTACAGGTTTGTAGATTAATTGGCTTGGTATAAAGTGTGTAGGAAAATAACTGCAGGTGCTGGTACAAATCGAAGGTATCACAAAATGCTGGAGTAACTCAGCGGGTCAGGCCGCATCTCAGGAGAGAAGGAATGGGTGACGTTTCAGGTCTGAAGAAGGGTGTCGACCCGAAACGTCACCCATTCCTTCTCTCTTGAGATGCTGCCTGACCCGCTGAGTTACTCCAGCATTTTGTGCTACCTTTGGCTTGGTATAAATGTAAATTGTCCCAAAGTGTGCGTAGGATAGCGTTAGTGTGAGGAGATCGCTGGTCGGCGTGGACTCAGTGGACCAAGGGAGCCTAGTTCCCTGCTGTATAAGAAAATAACTGCAGATGCTGGTACAAATCGATTTATTCACAAAATGCTGGAGTAACTCAGCAGGTCAGGCAGCATCTTGGGAGAGAAGGAATGGGTGACGTTTCGGGTCGAGACCCTTCTTCAGACTGATGTCGGGGGTGGGACAAAGGAAGGATATAGGTGGAGACAGGAAGATAGAGGGAGATCTGGGAAGGAGGAGGGGAAGGGAGGGACAGAGGAGCTATCTGAAGTTGGAGAAGTCAACGTTCATACCACCGGGCTGCAAACTGCCCAGGCGAAACATGAGGTGCTGCTCCTCCAATTTCCGGCGGGCCTCACTATGGCACTGGAGGAGGCCCATGACAGAGAGGTCAGACTGGGAATGGGAGGGGGAGTTGAAGTGCTGGGCCACCGGGAGATCAGTGGCGTTAATGCGGACCGAGCGCAGGTGTTCAGCGAAGCGATCGCCGAGCCTGCGCTTGGTTTCGCCGATATAGATGAGTTGACATCTAGAGCAGCGGATGCAATAGATGAGGTTGGAGGAGGTGCAGGTGAACCTCTGTCTCACCTGGAAAGAATGTTTGGGTCCTTTGATGGAGTTGAGGGGGGAGGTAAAGGGACAGGTGTTGCATCTCGTGCGGTTGCAAGGGAAAGTGCCCGGGGTTAGGGTGGTTTGGGTAGGAAGGGACGAGTGGACCAGGGAGTTGCGGAGGGAACGGTCTCTGCGGAATGCAGAGAGGGGAGGGGATGGGAAGATATGGCCAGTGGTGGGGTCCTGTTGTAGGTGACGGAAATGTTGGTGGATGATATGTTGGATCCGCTGGCTGGTGGGGTGGAAGGTGAGAACGAGGGGGATCCTGTCCTTGTTGCGAGTGGGGGGATGGGGAGCAAGAGCGGAGCTGCGGGATGTAGAAGAGACTCTAGTGAGAGCCTCATCTATAATGGAGGAGGGGAAGCCCCGTTTTCTGAAAAACGAGGACATCTCGGAAGCCCTAGTCTGAAACACCTCATCCCGGGCACAGATGCGGCGTAGACGGAGGAATTGGGAGTAGGGGATAGACTTTTTGCAGGGGACCGGGTGGGAAGAAGTGTAGTCCAGATAGCTGTGCGAGTCGGTGGGCTTGTAATAAATGTCCGTCACTAATTTTTCTCCTGTGATGGAGATGGTGAGGTCCAGAAACGGGAGGGAGATGTCAGAGATAGTCCAGGTATATTTAAGGGATCTAAGTTCCCTGCTGTATCTCTAAAGGTAAAGGAGTCTGAGCACCAGGATCAAAAACAGCTTCTACCCTGCTACCATCAGGTCATTGAGCATTGCACAACACTAACCCCAGAAATACTCTACTCAAATCGATTATAACCACCATACATTTGCCAAAAGAAGAGGTTGCTCTGAATTTCAATTGAGAATTTCTCTCAACTAAAATTGGATTCACTGGAGATGGTCTTGGAGGGGAGGATGCTCCTCAAACTGTGGAGCATTTTGAACAATACAGCTCACCCCCTCCATGACACTTTGGTCAACCTGAGGAGCGCTCTGTTGTGACTGTTGGCAAACCAATTTCCCTCCTGGGATAAATGAAGTTGTATCGTATCATATCGTAACCCTCCGTGGCCACACAAAGATAATGGTTGAAATCCATGGGTAAAACACAAATTGCTGGAGTAACTTAGCGGGTCAGGCAGCACCTGTGGAAGAAGTGGGTAGGTGACGTTTTGGGTCAGGACCCTTCTTTAGACTGATTGTAGTGGAGGGAATGGAGCTGGAAACAAGGTTTGGCCAGACATAAACCTGGCAATTGATAGGTGGTTAAAGGTGAGGAGGGGTTGTCTGGCAGATGGATGGACAAATGTTAGACATGACAAGGAGGCGATAGGGTGTCAAATAAGGAGCAAAATTAAGTAAATGTAAAGGCAGAAGGAAGGACGGGAGAAATGGGTGGGGAGGTACAGAAAAGAGAGGGGGGGGGTTGTCACTTAAATTTGGAGAATTCAATGTTCCTACCATTGGGTTGTAAGATCCCCAAGCGGAATATAGGGTGGTCTTCCTCCAATTTCTGTGTGACCTCACTCTGGCAATGGAGGAGGCCCATTACAGAAAGGTCGGTATGGGAATGAGAAGGGGAATTCAAAATGGCTGGCAACCGAAAGATCCAGGGGGCCTTGGTAAACCTGGTGCAAGTGTTCAACAAAACAGTTGTCAAGTCTTTGCTCGGTCTTGCTGATGTAAAGGAAGCCACTTTGGGAGCACCAGATGCAGTAGATGAGTTCGGAGTGGACGCACGTGGGCCTCTGTCTCACTTGCAAGTGCTGCTGGGGTCCTGGGTAGAGGTGAGGAAGGAGGTGCAGGGAGGGATCTTGCATCTCCTGTGGATACCAGGGATTGCACCGAGGGAGGGGGTGGTTTGGGTGGGAAGGGTTGAGTGAACCCAGAAGTTGCGGAGTGTTCTCTGCAGAAAACATATGGGGGAGGTTTTATGGACTGTGTCTTTGGTTGCATCACGGACTTTGGCTCTGCTCAATTATAGTCACCTAGTGTTACGATTATTAATTAATTATGTTGTGTGTTACTGTGCTGGTGGGCCTGTTAACATGCAGCAAGTGAGAATTTAATTGTTCTGATCCTAGTACATATGAGAGTTAAACACGTTTTTCACATGACTATTTTTTGGAGCTGTTTCCCAGTTTATTAAGCCATGTTTAAAATAGGTACTGGTTTTGAACAGACCAGGCTTGGATTGATGTCTACATCACTACATCATTGGGTGGCAAAGTGGCACAGCAGTAGAGTTGCTGCCTCACAGCACCAGAGACCCAGGTTCGATCCTGACCACAGCTTCTGTCTGTATGAAGTTTGTACGTTCTCCCTGTGACCGCATGCGTTTTCTCCAGGTGCCCTGGTTTCTTTCTAATCTGCAAAGACGCGCAGGTTTGTAGGTTAATTGGCTTCTGTAAATTGAGCCGAGTGTGTAGGATGCAAAAGTGGCATAACATAGAGTTGGTTTGCAGGTGATCGATGGTTGGCATGGACTCGGTGGACCGAAGGGCCTGTTTCCATGCTGTATCTTTAAACTAAGGTAAGCTAAATCAGTAAAAAATTGGAATGTCGTGCAACAGATAAGATTATCCTTTGATAGAGTTGGCTGGTGACTCTGCTACTTAATCACCAAGAAAGAATAATAGTTTGTCGACAAAGCCATTTGCTTGCCTACACACACAATAAAATCCTTGAGTCACTAATACACACACCATGCATCAACTTTGATATATTATGACCTCTGCTCACCCAAAAATAAAATTGGAAAAGCATTTAATTACTAAAATTATTTGAACCTAAAACACAGTTATTAAATACAAATGTTTCTTTCGGAACGGTGAGTTATTTTTACAAGCAAGTCGATCAATAGCTAGCTTGTATTATAGACAATAGACAATAGATAATAGGTGCAGGAGGAGGCCATTCGGCCCTTCGAGCCAGCACCACCATTCAATGTGATCATGGCTGATCATTCTCAATCAGTACCCCGTTCCTGCCTTCTCCCCATACCCCCTGAAGTAGTATTAGAAGTGGGGAGACAATCAACTCCATTGAGGGAAGTTAAAAAAGGATCATAAGGTGCCAAAATAGTAAGTTGAGATCTCCATAAAAGAGGAAAGTATATGGATTGAAAGGAACAGCACGGAAACAGGCCCTTCGGCCCACAGAGTCCATACTGACCATCCATAATCCATTCACACCAGTTCTATGTTGTCCCACTTTCCCATCCATTCCCAACACACAAGGGGCAATTTACTGAGGCCAATTACTCGACAAACTCACGTGTCTTTGGGATTTGGGAGGAAACCGGAGCGCACGGAGGAAACCAACGCGGCCACTGGGGGAACGTGCAAACTCCGCACAGACAGCACTCGAGGTGAGGATCGAACTCGGGTCTCTAGCGCTGTGAATGAGGCAGCAGCTCCACTACCTGTGCCACTTTGCAGCCTAATATAATGGATTAGCTTATTCCAATAAATGTAACAAGGCAGAAATTCAAATACGATGTGATAAAGGCTGCAGAGAAAACCTTATGAATTTGCAGTCCCAGTCTAATTGCGAATTCATCATACCAACCATGCTTTGTTTTACATGCTATCCAAACAGATCGGATGTACTGTTCAAGGTACAATCAAGTCAAACTCAATTATAATAGATAGATCAAAGGGAAAGATAGAGTGCAGAATATAGTTCTCAGCATTGTAGCGCATCAGTTCCATAGACAAAGTCCAATGTCCACAATGGGGTAGAGGTGAATCTGACAGTACTCTAGCTTATATAAAGACCATTCAGAAGCCTGATAACGGAGGAGACGAAGCTGTTCCTGAGTCTGGTGGTGACCGCTTTTGAGCTTCTGTACTTTCTGCACGAGGGGATTAAGAAGAAGGAGGAATGACCAGGGTGGGCCATCTTGATTACGTTGACTGCTTTCCTGACGCAGTGAGAAGTGTAGATGGAGTCAGTGGTGGGAAGTCTGGTCTGTGTGATGAGCTGGGCTACATCGACAACTCTCTGCCATTTCTCACTCAAGCTCTCTCAAGCATTTTGACCAAAGTAATCCAGCTAATTAGTACACTCTGCTCCGCTTTCCATCCCTTGGGCCATATTTTTCTCAAAGAACCAAACTTCAAAAAGAATATAACCGAGACACCATGCACACAACTAATCCACCCGAAAGATTCACTTCATCAATCTCAAGTTGGAAGAAAATATGATGCAAGTTTTGTTATCTACATTGTGAGCCTTCAGGACAAATATAAAACCAGCAAACTTGACACAATCAGTCACACAATGAGTGTAGGAAAATAATTGCAGATGCTGGTTCAAATCGAAGGTAGACACAAAATGCTGGAGTAACTCAGCGGGTCAGGCAGCATCTCAGGAGGGAAGGAATGGTTGACGTTTCGGGTCGAGACCCAGTCTGAAGAAGGGTTTCGACCCTGAAACATCACCCATTCCTTCTCTCCGGGGATGCTGCCTGACCCGCTGAGTTACTCCAGCATTTTGTGTCTACCTTCGAGTCACACAATGAGGGTCTGTTTTAACGCAGCTCATCACAGGTTATGACACATGTGCAAAGAGTCATACTCATAAGAGTCATAAAGGGCGGCACAGTGGCGCAGCGGTAGAGTTGCTGCCTGGCAACAGCAGAGACCCAGGTTCGATTCTGACTACGGGAGCTGTCTGTAATGAGTTTGTACATTTGTGCGTTCTCCCTGTGACCGTATAGGTTTTCTTTCTGTGGGTGCTCTGGTTTCCTCCCACACTCCAAAGGTGTACAGATTTTAATTAATTGGCTTCAGTAAAACTGTAAATTGTCCCTAGTGTGTGGGACAGTGTTAGTGTACAGGATGATCGCTGGTCGCGCGGACTTGGAGGGCCGAAGGGCCTGTTTCCATGTTGTATCTCTAAAGTCGTAAGAGTCTTGAGTCATACAGCAGGGAAACAGCCCCTTTGGCCCAACTAGTCCGCGCCGATCAAGATGCCCCATCTACACTAGTCTACAACATGCCCGAGTTTGTCCCTCTAAACCTTTCTAATCCATGTACTGATGTGCCTCCTAGCCCTTCCATAGCCCCCCGATGGTGTTGCAATCTCAGTCACTGAGGCCAATATTAGAAGGTCTTTCAGGATCCTCGGAAAGCATCAGGACCTAGTCGCTGTCAGATCCTCACCTTGGATCCGGATATAGTAAACACACTCTAACATAAACTGTGTGTGGTTGTGCAAAGAAGGGTGTGTCTGTTTTGCTTGGACTTTCCCTCCTCACTAGCACCTCATCTCCTGGCATCACATCTGATGGCCTGGCACCTCGTTTCCTGTCTGCACAGAGCTTTGCTCCCCCTTTCTTTTCTGCCTCATGAACTGTCACTTCTTGGTCATTGACCTTGACAATCTTGTGACAAACTGAGCAATGCTTTCCCCCACTTTCTGTGTCATCTGGCGAAATACATGTCGTTGAATTGTAGCATTTGTTTGCACCACATAATGTGCCTACATTTGGCCCACAGCACTCGAAACCCTTCCATTCCAAGTACCTGTCCAAAGTCATTTAAATGCTTTCAGAATATCAACTCAATGACCTCTGGCAGCTTGTTCCATAATATCCGATTGAAAAAGTTGCCCCTTACTTTCTGTTTAAATCTTTCCCTCTCACCTTGAACTTATGTCCTCTGGTTCTTGATTCCCCTACTCTGGTAAAATACTCTGTGCATTCACCCAATTATTCCTCTCATGATTTTATACATCGTGATAAGATCATCTTCAGCCTCCTCTGATTCATGGGATAACGTCCCCAGCCTGCTCATTCTCTCCCCACAACTCAAGCTTCGAGTCCTGGCAGCATTCTCGCAAACCTTCTCTGCGCTCTTCTCAGCTTGATGAGTTTGTTTATTACAGTAAATCAGGATGTGGGCAGTTTTGTTTAAAGTTAACCCCACTTCCCCCCACTTGGGAATAGTGGGACTCACCTGGATTTGCTGGGGGTAGTTGTGGGGTGGGACGGTCGTTCTGTGTAGCTCCCCGCTCTCTGCCCCCACATCTATATACTAAAACTCTTGTTTGTATCTTGTTTGTGACTGAACTTCAGCCAAAATGGTACACGATAGCGCGACAAGTTTAGGCCCACCTTACTCACCATTGTCACTTTAGTGATAATGCAAGTAGTTTTATTGAAATCGGTGTTATATTTTTAAAGTTATTCACATTTTAAAGATTAAAAGGAGGGGAGGGGGAGGGGAGGAGGGAGGGGGGAGTGGGGGAGAAGGGAGAGGGGAGGGGGGTTGAGGAGAGAGGGGGGAGGACAGGGTGCTGCACCAATGCAGGAGAGGTTTGGGCCCAACGGGTCCACTTTTTCTAGTACCCTTTAAACTTTAGAGATGCAGTGTGGAAATAGGCCCTTCGGCCCACCGAGACCACGCCGACCAGCAATCACCCGGTACAGTAGCACCATCCTACACACTAGGGACAACTTACAATTTTTACCGAAGCCAATTAACCTACTAACCTGCACTTCTTTGGAGTGTGGCAGGAAACCAGAGCTCCAGAAGAAAACCCACACTGTCACAGGGAGAACGTACAAACTCCGCACAAACGGAGTCAAACTCGGGTCTCTAGCGCTGTCAGGCAGCAACTCGACCGCTGCGCCACCGTGCCGCCCCAGATTCTACTTTGTTGAATTGGCTGTTGCCAGCATATCAAACAAGTGGGCGAGAGATTTTGCACCCTGGGACCAGATGAGATGCAATCTTCAATCAGATGCACCACCTGTCACTGCTTAATTGGACTGAATAAAATCCTATTCGTCTGCAATGTCTGATTATGGAGTTTGAGACTCTTAAAACCTGTCAGGGAATACCTGCTTATTCCTGGTAGGCGTGGAATTACGAGGGCTGTTCTCATCCGGCAAAACTTTTGCATCAGGCAAAACTGAACACACCTTATGGGCTTGGAATGATCGGTGTGGGAGGAGGGAAGCCTCCCAATGCTACAGTCAATGCTGCGGGTGAAAAACTTGGCATCAGATGAATTGGACTCAGGTGCTTGTGTATCAAGCATCTCACTCCCCGACTGGGCACAGCACTGAGTCCAAGGGGGGGAGAACCAGATGAATAACCTGAGATTCGTCAAGACATGTTCTCAAGGTATTTGACCACTGTGTTCATCGCAGTGACGGAAATAACAGTGACGACTAGGCTTGTATACACTGGAATTTAGAAGGATGAGAGGAGATCTTATCAAAACGTATAAGATTATTAAGGGGTTGGACACGTTAGAGGCAGGAAACATGTTCCCAATGTTGGGGGAGTCCAGAACAAGGGGCCACAGTTTAAGAATAAGGGGTAGGCCATTTAGAACGGAGATGAGGAAAAACTTTTTCAGTCAGAGAGTTGTAAATCTGTGGAATTCTCTGCCTCAGAAGGCAGTGGAGGCCAATTCTCAGAATGCATTCAAGAGAGAGCTGGATAGAGCTCTTAAGGATAGCGGAGTCAGGGGGTATGGGGAGAAGGCAGGAACGGGGTACTGATTGAGAATGATTAGCCATGATCACATTGAATGGCGGTGCTGGCTTGAAGGGCCGAAGGGCCGAATAGCCTCCTCCTGCACCTATTGTCTAATGTCTATTGTCTAAATAAATCTCAGCCATCTGAAGAAGTGTCAAAATTCAACAGCCTCAAAATTCATGAAGTTTTGAGTGCCGTCGACACTGACAAAAAAAGACACAAAGTGCTGGAGCAACTCAGCAGGTCGGGCAACATCTCCGGAGAACATGGACAGGTGATGTTCCGGGTTGGAAGGTTCGTGTCCCAAAACGATACCTATTCATGTTCTCCAGAGATGCTGCCTGATCCTCTGAGTTACTCCAGCACATTGTGCCTTTTATTTTCATAGCAGATTGAGCTGTGTCTCCTTTTATATCCAGCAGGCATATTAGATTGGATTTAAAGTTGTGCATCTCATCCTGAACTGTTACGTGAGCACAGTACCCCCCCCCCCCCCCCCCCCACTGCAATAAGCATCCCATTTGCCAAATCAGCCACCTACTCAGCAATCTAATACAGAACATCTCTTTGCAAGGCAAATCTCTACAGATGTCAGGCTATTAAACTCCAAATAAGATCTCAACTACATCTACTTGGAAGCATCGATTTTGTCTTTTTGCACTATTATTTGCACTCTTATTGCTTGTTTGTTTGTTTTATGCATGCGTGTGTGTGTGTGTGTGTGTGTGTGTGTGTGTGTGTGTGTGTGTGTGTGTGTCTGTGTTTTCTATACGTGTGTGTGTGTGCGCATTTATATATTTATACATATAGATGTACTGGACTTTTTTTGTTTATTATATTGTTTACAGAGTACTATGTTTACATATTCTGTGGTCCTGCTGCAAGTAAGGATTTTATCGTTCTGTTTGGAACATATGGCCTTCAAACATTCACTCTCTCTCTCTCTCTCTCTCTCTCTCTCTCTCTCTCTCTCTCTCTCTCGCTCTAATGTCAAATGGGTAGTTTGTTTTACTTCTTATAACAGCTACCTACACAGTTTCTATTTTCTTGACTACACAGTCTATTAGTTTTCTCAGCAGCAGCGTGCTAATTAATGCCAAGTGGGCATTTTTTTTCTATTTCCCACATTTGCCATTTGAACATCGAGCTAACAGAGGATAACACACATGAAGACAATATCAATAATTTTGTTATTGTTTTGCTCATCTGTGCCTGCCACCTTGCAGGGAAATGAGATGGCATCGCCCACATACCTCCTGCCGGGAGCAACGTAAGAACACCACCATCTCATTGGGGCAAAATCAAACTCGAACCCTGGTCTCCACACAGAGCAAGACTCAAACCCACTCTAACTTAAATGCATTTGCCTGTAATTTCTGAATCATGCTTTGGCAGAAACCTGCAATACATTGCTGTACATATTATAAGGTCAGAACTGTGTAGGAAAAAAAACTGCAGATGCTGGTTTAAATCGAAGGTAAACACAAAATGCCGGAGTAACTCAGCATTTGCTGCCTGACCCACTGAGTTACTCCGGCATTTTGTGTCTACCTTCCATAAGGTCATAACTGATAGGAGTAGAATTAGGCCATTTGGCCCATCAAAATATACATCTCCCCACAAACCACAAGTCGGAAACGACCACTCATCACTCAGTGTATTTTCCCACCTGTCAGGGGTGTCAGGGGTTATGGGAAAGTAGGAGAATGGGTCATCAGTGATTGGAGGAGAATTAAGCCATTTGGCTCATCAAGTCTGCTCCGCCATTCAATCGTGGCTGATCTATCTCTCCCTCCTAACCCCATTCACCTACCTTCTCCCCATAACCCCTGACACCCGTGCTAATCAAGAATCTATTAATCTCTGCCTTAAAAATATCCATTGACTTGGCCTCCACAGCCTTCTGTGGCAAAAAAATTCAACAGATTCACCACCCTGAAATATTGAAAATAACTTCATGCCAATTTACCCTGCAATCCTTTCTTGACATTTCACAGTAGGATTTTAGGCCATTACCCACAAACTTTACAGCATTTAAAATAGCAACCACAATGACATAGCACAATGTGTTGGAAGGAACTGCAGATGCTGATTTAAACCAGATGGACACAAAACAGGAGTGACTCAGTGGGTCAGGCAGCATCGCTGGTGAAAAGGAACAGGTGACGTTTCGGGTTGGGTCAGTTCTGAAGAAGGGTCTCGACCCGAAACGTCACCTATTCCTTTTCTCCAGAGATGCAGCCTGAACTATTGAGTTGCTCCAATGTTTTGTGTCTATGACACAGCATAAGACAGGTGGCCAGATGGTGTTTCAGTGAAAGAATATTTTGGAGATAGTGATCACAACTCCACACGTTTTAATGTAATAAAAATGAACTGAAGGTACTGGTTTATACTAAAGAGAGACACAAAATGCTGGAGTAACTCAGCGGGTCAGACAGCATCTCTGGAGAACATGGATAGGTGGCATTTAGGGTCAGGGAGGTTTCCGTCACCCCATCACGTCACCTATTGATTTATCCCAGCATAGGTTTTGAGATTGCTTCGTATGGGGAGGCACCTGGATCTTGTGGGAAAGTATAAAACTGGAGTAAGCCAAACTACTACTTTATAAGGCAGGAGTTCGGGAGAGTACAAGGGGGAGAAACTGTTATCTCGTATGTCTGTATTTAAAGACCGATTGATTGAAGTTCAGAATCGGCATGTTCCAGTGAAGAGGCAGGATAAGGCAGATAAGATCAACAGGCCAGGCAGCATCTGTGGAGTGTTAAAGAGAGTTCAATGTTCCAGGTCACAAAGCATTTGTCAGAACTGGGAACCCTTAGGAATTAGGCATATTGTTGCTGCAGAGAAGGCAGGAGAATGGGGTCGAGAGAGAAAGATAGATCAGCCATGATCGAATAGCAGCGCCGACTCGATGGGCTGAATGGCCTAATTCTGCTCCTGTGACCTATGGCCTTATGAATGTAGGACATAAATCCAACAGTATAATACCTTCTCTCTTTTTAGCTAAATGGAGTGCATCTTTGAGGGATCAAATACATCTTTCATTTCTTGGACTCCCCTCTCCTTGCCTCTCCCCTTTCTTCTATGAACTAATGAACTTATGAAAGAGGAAGACAGGGAAAACAGCGGAAACATCTGTGGTCAGATCTGTGTTGGGGTTCTGAAGGGTCGCAGATCTGAACTATTAACTTGATTTCTCTCGACATTGATGCTGGTTCCAACTCTATTGCTGGACTGTGTGTGACATTTCATTTCACTGCACATCGTGTATGTGTATGTGACAAATAAACTTGACTTGACGTTTTGATTTTATCTCCTGACTTTCAATCATACTTCAGTGAGATAAAACCCAGAATGCTGCTCATTTAAGATGATTTCAGTGGTAGTGTTTTCAAGGCATGCTTGTTCATGATGTGGTAAATCACTGAAGGCTGAATGCTAACATTCAGCTGCTGAGTGCAAGCATTGTACTTCACACATTGCAAGGCCATCAATAAGAGCAAATACTATTCACCAAGAGTGCATAACAGGTTGATTTTATTAACTCTGTGTAGAAACTTCCACACAGATTTAATGCGTCTTCTGATCAACTCTCCAATAGAATCTCCAGCACTCACTTTCCTTTTACAACGAACAAAAGAAAATAATTTCTTCAATTCCACGTATCCAAGCAATCTGACTTACAGTGCATTCAGAAAGTATTCAGACCCCTTCACTTTTTCCACATTTTGTTACGTTACAGCCTTATTTTAAAATGGATTAAAAAATTTTTTTTATCATCAATCTACACACAATACCCCAGAATTAAGAAGCGAAAACGGGTGTTTAGAAATTTTTCAAAAGTAATTAAAAAGAAATAACTGAAATATCACATTTACATAAGTATTCAGACCCTTTGCCATGATACTCAAAATTGAGCTGAGGTTCATCCTGTTTCCATTGAATATCCTTGAGATGTTTTTACAACTTGAGTAGAGTCCACCAGTGGTAAATTAAATTGATTGGACATGACTTGGAAAGGAACACACCTGTCTATATAAGGTCCCACAGTTGACAGTGCATGTCAGAGCAAAAACCAAGCCATGAAGACGAAGGAGTTGTGTCAAGACACAGATCTGGGGAAGGGTATAAAACAATTTCTGCAGCATTGCAGGTCCTGAAGAGCACAGTGGCCTCCGTCATTCTTAAATGGAAGAACTTTGGAACCACCAGGACTCTTCAGAGAGCTGGCCGCCCGGCCAAACTGAGCAATTGGGGGAGAAGGGCCTTGGTCAGGGAGGTGACCAAGAACACAATGGTCACCCTGACAGAGCTCCAGAGTTCCTCTGTGAAGATGGGAGAACCTTCCAGAAGGACAATTATATCTGCAGCACTCCACCAATCAGGCCTTTATGGTAGAGTGGCCAGACAGAAGCCAATCCTCAATAAAAGGCACATGACAGCCTGCTTGGAGTTTGCCAAAAGGGCACCTATAGGACTCTCAGACCATGAGAAACAAGATTCTCTTTGGCCTTAATGTCAAGCGTCATGTCTGGAGGAAACCAGGCACCGCTCATCCACCTGGCTAATACCAGACCTAAAGTGAAGCATGGTGGTGGCAGCATCATGCTGTGGGGATGTTTTTCAGCAGCAGGAACTGGGAGACTAGTCAGGATCGAGGAAAGATGAACGGAGCAAAGTACAGAGGGATCCTTGATGAAAACCTACTCCAGAGCATTCCGGACCTCAGACTGGGGTGGAGGTTCACCTTCCAACAGGACAACGACCCTAAGCACACAGCCAAGACAACGCAGGAGTGGCTTTGTGACAAGTCTGTGAATGTCCTTGAGTAGCCCAGCCAGAACCCGGACTTGAACCCGATCGAACATCTCTGGAGGGACCTGAAAAAAGACTGTGTGTCGACGCTCCCCATCCACCTGACAGAACTTGAAAGGATCTGCAGAGAGGAATGGGAGAAATTACCCAAATACAGTGTGCCAAGCTTGTAGCGTCATACACAAGAAGACTTGAGGCTGTAATCGCTGCCAAAGGTGCCTCAACTAAGTACTGAGTAAAGGGTCTGAATACTTATGTAAATGTGATATTTCAGTTATTTCTTTTTAATTACTTTGCAAAAATTGCTAAACACCTGTTTTCGCTTTTTTATTATGGTGT